>NC_053425.1:19990040-20292170 GCF_007990345.1 Gossypium hirsutum
CACCCGAATAGACCAGAATGTCCACAGTGTGGCAGACGCCATTTCGGTGAATGCCGAGGAAATGAAAGAGGCTGTTTTAAATGTGAGTCATTGGACCATTTTATTTGTAGCTGTCCACAGTTGGATGAGAAAGAGAAAAACCAAGATGTGAGGGCGAGTAATGCTCCTTCAAGGGGTAGACCACGTAAAAGCCATGGAAGTGGGGCTAGCAGTAGAGGTGCGGCAAGAGACACTGCAGTGAGGTCCGAGGGTAGAGTGCCTACAAGGACTTATGCTATACATGCCCGTGAAGTAGCAGGGTCTCCCGATGTGATCACGGGTACCTTTTCTATCTATAATATATCTGTTGTTAATTTAATTGACGCGTGGTCTTCCCATTCTTATATTTGTATGTAATTGATACCTCATATGAACATGCTAATAGAGTCCACTGAATTTATGGTAAAGGTGTCTAACCTTTTAGGCAGACATGTGCTAGTTGACCGAGTGTGTAGAAATTGCCCTTTGACAATTAGAGGTCATTGTTTTTCGACTAACTTGATGTTATTGCCGTTGAATGAATTTGGTGTAATCCTTGGGATGGATTGGTTGATTTCTCACAGTGTTGTAGTGGAATTTGGGAGAAAAGTTATTGAGTTGAAGTGTGAAAGTGGGGATGTTCTTCGGGTTGAATCGGGTAGAACGGATAACCTGCTTGTGGTGATATCATCCATGTCGGCAGTGAGATATTTGAGAAAAGGATATGAGGCTTACCTTGCTTTGTACCGAATACTCAAATGTCTGAGTCAAAGATTGAATCGGTACTAGTGGTATGTGAGTTTACGAATGTGTTTCCATAAGAATTACCGGGATTGCCTCCAGTTAGAGAAGTTGAGTTTGGAATCGAGTTAGACCCCTATACGACACCCAAATCAATTGCTCCTTATAGGACGGCTCCTATGGTGTTGAAGGAGTTCAAAGTTCAACTACAAGAGTTAACTGACAAAGGTTTTGCGAGACTGAGTTTTTCCCCGTAGGGTGCTCCAGTACTTTTGTAAAGAAGAAAGACGGGTCGATGAGGTTATGTATAGACTACAGACAGCTCAACAAGGTGACTGTGAAGAACAAGTATCCCTTGCCATCGATCATTGATTTGTTCGATCAGTTGAAGGGAGCCACTGTGTTTTCTAAGATCGACTTAAGGTTTGGTTACTATCAGCTAAGGATTATGGAACAATATGTACCGAAAACCGCATTTAGGACAAGGTATGGGCACTACGAGTTTCTTGTTATGCCCTTTGATTTAACAAATTCCCCTGTGCTATTTATGGATTTGATGAACCGCATTTTCAGGCCATATTTGGATAAGTTCGTAGTGGTCTTTATCGACGACATACCGATTTATTTACGTGATGAGAATGAACATGCGGAGCATCTGAGAACGGTTCTACAAACCTTGAGAGATAAGTAGTTATATGCCAAGTTCAGTAAGAGTGAATTTTGGCTTAAGGAAGTAGGATTCCTAGGACACATCGTGTCAAGAGATGGAATTAGAGTTGACCCAAGCAAGATCTCAGCTATTGTTGAGTGGAAACTGCCGCAGAATGTGTTGGAGATCAGAAGCTTTCTGGGTTTGGCTGGGTACTACAGATGATTTGTTAAAGGATTCTCGTTGATAACTAGTCGGGTGACAAGGTTGTTACAAAAGGATGTCAAGTTTGAATGGACAAAGAAGTGCCAATAGAATTTTGAGAAACTAAAGGCTTTGTTGACCGAAGCCCGGTTTTAGTGCAATCGAAATTAGGAAAAGAGTTTGTGGTGTATAGTGATGCATCCTTGAATGGGTTAGGGTGTGTGCTTATGCAAGAAGGAAAGGTAATAGCCTATGCCTCGAGACAGCTAAAGCCACACGAGAAGAATTACCCGACCCACGATTTGGAGCCAGCAGCCATCGTGTTCGCATTAAAAATTTAGAGACACCATTTGTATGGTGAGAGATGTCGAGTGTTCACCGACCATAAAAGCCTCAAGTATTTGATGACTCAGAAAGAGTTGAATTTATGGAAACGAAGGTGGCTATAGCGAATAAAGGATTACGAGTTAGTGATTGGCTGCCACCCCTGAACGGCTAATGTAGTAGCCGATGCATTGAGTAGGAAATCATTGTACGCCTTGAAGGCTATGAATACTCAGTTGTCCGTGATTGATAATGGTCCGATTCTAGCCGAGATGAGAGTTAGACCTATGTTCCTTCAAGAGATTTGTGAGGCTCAGAAAGGTGATAAGGACTTGTAAGCTAAAATGGCTCAGTGTGAGACGGGAAATGAATCAGAGTTTAGTATTGGTACCGACGGTTGTATGATGTACCGAGACAGAATTTGTGTACCCAAGGAGAATGAGCTCATTCAGAAGATTTTACGAGAGGCACATAATGGTTGTTTGTCTATCCACGTGGGTAGTGTGAAAATGTACAATGACTTGAAGAAAATGTACTGGTGGTCGGGAATGAAAATAGACATTTCAGAGTTCATTTCTAAATGTCTAATTTGTCAACAAGTGAAAGCCAAACACCAAGTACATTCGGGTTTACTTCAACCTGTGATGGTTCCTGAATGGAAATGGGACCGTGTAACCATGGATTTTGTATCAGGGTTGCCATTGACTTCAAGGGAAAAGGATTTCATTTGGGTCGCTGTTGATAGGCTTACAAAAATGACACATTTTATACCGATGCGTACCAAATATTCCCTTGAGAAATTGGCTGAATTGTATGTTTCCGAGATCGTGAGACTTCATGGAGTACCTTTGTCGATTATTTCAGATAGAGATCTGAGGTTTACCTTGTGATTTTGGAGGAAGTTGAAAGAGGCATTGGGGATGAAACTGAATTTTAGCACGACTTTTCATCCACAAACTGACGGTCAGTCAGAAAGGGTGATTCAGATCTTAGAAGACATGTTACGATGTTGTGTTCTCAAGTTTCAAGGAAGTTGGGAAAGGTATTTACTGCTGGTTGAATTCGCCTACAACAACAGTTATCAGTCAAGTCTGAAAATGGCGCCTTATGAGGCTTTGTATAGGTGTAAGTCTCGAACAACCTTGTTTTGGACCGAGCTGAGAGAGAATCAGATACACGGGGTTGTCTTAGTTAAAGAGACTGAAGAGAAAGTTAAGGTGATTCATGACTGTTTGAAGACCGCTTCGGATAGACAAAAATCTTACGAGGTTTTGAAACGGAAAGAGATCGAGTTTCAAGTCAGGGATAAAGTGTTTTTGAAAGTATCCTTGTGGAAGAAGGTTCTCTGATTCGGAAGGAAAGGCAAATTAAGTCCACGGTTTATTGGACCTTATGAGATTACCGAGAGAGTTGGGCCTGTGGCCTACTGATTGGCTTTGCCTTCTGAGTTAGAAAAGATTCACGACATATTTCATTAGTCCATGTTACGTTGATATAGATCGGATCCTTCGCATGTGATTGCGCCGACTGAGGTTGAGATTCAGTCGGAAATGACTTATAGCGAAGAATCGATTCAGATTTTGGCTCAGGAGATTAAGCAATTGGGATAGCACTTGTTAGAGTATTATGGCATAGACATGGGGTCGAAGAAGCCAGATGGGAACCCGAGGAGACCATGAGAGACCAATGCTCGAACCTATTCACCGGTAAGATTTTCAAGGACAAAAATCCCCAAGGGGGAGAATTGTAACAGGTCGATTTTGGGCCTAGTTAGAATAATGGTTTCAAGACCACTAATCCTGAGTCAGAGAAATTATTTTGAAATTATTTTATGTGTTGTGGCATGATTTTTCAAGTGCATGAAAATTTTGGTGGATTAATTTTAGCGATTTCATGCTTAATTGTGAAAAAGGACTAAATCACATAAAGTGCAAAAGTCCTATTTTGATGGCTAAGGGTGTGAAATAGCTAGAGAACCAAAATTGGGGGTCTTTAAAGGGCAAATAGACCCTTAAAATAGAGGTGGCCGGTGATAGGGACAAAAAGGGGTGGGAAAGTCAAAGTTTGGAGGCCTAAATTGATTAAAATAACACCTAAGAAAAAGGCTATCATATTTTTTTTTACTCCTTCTTCTCCACCGATTTTCACCCTAGAAAATGGCCATGGAAGCTTGAAAAATTTCAGCAACTTAAAGCCTTTGCAAGTAAGTGATTTTGAGGGCTTTTCTTGAATATTTTTTGTACTTTTGAGATCCTTGTAGCATGAGCTTTCTAACAAGGGAACTATTTTGTAAAATGGTTGAAAGTCTAAGGTTCTGCCATGATACTAGACATGTTGATTTCTGAAATTTTATGAAAGAAAATGAGTTATGGTTGTGAAATAAATGACTTTTGTGACGTAGTTTTCATGGAAACCGTAACTAGAGACCATTTTGCATAAGTTGTGAAATAGATGTTACATGTGAGTAATAACGAGAATGATGGGCTGCTACTAGTATAAAAATTATTTGGCTAGGCTTGGTTAGTGAGAAAATGTGATCAAAATCGATTTTTGGGCCTAGGGGTAAAATAGTCATTTTCTGAAAGTTTAGGGGCCAAATGTTCATTTTGCCCAATTATGAATTTTCAAGTGTCTAGATTAATATACTGATGAAATGAATTAATTTCTATCATTTTAGATCAAGAATTACAAAATCTGGACGTAGACTAGGGAAAAACAAAGCTAGCGGACTAAGTCGAACTAGTCGCCTACATTTTGTATATCGAGGTAAGTTGTATGCAAATAATACAACTACATTGTTATTAAAAGTGTTTGAATTGATATAGCATAAATTGCTTGTTTGTGGAAATGATTATGTATGATGAACATTGAGATAGTAGAACTCCCGTTTGAACCTTAAGAAAGAAATTAGATATCCATGCCATGACATTCTGGTTATTTGTGTGCTAGTGTAAGACATGTCTGGGACATGCATCGGCCACATTATGAGAGCCAGTGTAAGACCATGTCTGGGACATGGCATCGACATTGAGACAAGAGCTAGTGTATGTAGCACCCAAAACCCGGAAAAACTTACTTAGTGTTTTAAAAGATAATTTCATTATAGGTTAAAGTGAATGGAAGCTGTGCACCAGGTAGGAACCGGAAAAGTGGAGGTGAGTCCATCGGACTTCTTAAGTACCAAACTCCCTTCGGATCCAATCCTAGACATGCAAACCACCATTGCCATACCTTAACGTCATGTATATTTCTAGGAAACCGATTTGATTAAGTCCTTTTTAGGAAAAGTGATTAATTTTGTAAAATATCTTCATTGCGGAAGCTTTGCTTGTTTTCGTGTTATTTTGAAAACAATTACTGTTTTTGAAAACGCGCCCTAAAGCTATCCAATTTCAACAGTTAAATATAAATATTACCTATCTTAATAAAACATATAAAAACCATCAAAAATAAATAAGCGGCCTTATTACATTTAAAAGCCCAAAGCCTCAAACGTAATTAAAAGGATGTCCAATTCACTAGAAGAAAATCAAACTTTCAGAACGGGTGGCCACTCCGAATTTCCTCACAGCTCCAAGCCCACTATGGTTGGGGATTTCCTGCGTGGATGAAAATAAAAGGGGTGAGTTTGGGGAAACTCAGTGTGTAAGGAAAACCCATTCAAAGCCCAAGTCAGCTCAAGCCCATTGGGCTTAAGCCCATTCAGGTAACAGTGGTACTGGCCAGAGCCCTTTTCAGATTACAATAAACTGGGCCTTAGCCCCTTATTCAGATAACAGTATGGCCCATAGGCCCATTTCAAAATACATGCAACATCAGTAAACATATGCAAGCCCATTTGGGTAACAGTGGTACTGGGCCAGAGCCCTTTTCAGATTACAATAAACCGGGCCTTAGCCCCTTATTCAGATAACAGTATGGCCCATAGGCCCAGTTCAAAATACATGCAACATCAGTAAACATATGCAAGCCCATTTGGGGAGACTACTCAACCCACCGACAACTACATTCCACCCGTACCAGCCATACACTCCATGTGGGGAATAGCTCAACCCACCCAGCCCAACACTCCACAGTTGTAGCCTTGCTGCTCAGTTAACAGTAAATTGAGGCAAAGCCTCCAGTACGTGGACAAGCCACTTTCAGTACTTCCTCCGTCAATATCCCAGTCCCATGCATCAGATAATAACAACATGGCATGCAGTAAATAACAACAATCAAACATGCATTTAGGTCAATTTAACCCTAGGGGTATTTTGGTAATTTATCTACTAGGGGTAAAACTGTAAATTTTCTACTTTTAAAGGTATATCAGTAATTTATCTATTTTAGGGTTTTTCATGCATATTCTTACTTTTCACGTACTAACAGAATCACGTACCGAGGGCTCTTACCGAATTGGGCCCGTTGGCCCATCATTCCAATTTTGGTCCATTAAGCCCTAAAATATCGAGGGCACAGAAATCATGCACTTTGCAGTCCAAATTTTGCAGTTTACCAAAAACATTAATCGATTTACCTCACGAGCGTTCGCACACTCGCAAATCTACAAAATACCGGTTTTCGGCATTTCAGCTTTTCGACTTTTGCCGATCCAGACTAAGAAAGAGGGTGTTAGTTACACACCTGTTTGCGACGATATGCTGACGAGATCCACACACGAACCGCCTACAATTGGATTACTAACACGTTAATCTAACTATTCAAATATAAACTACGTATTAACCCCTTACAATATTCGGCCAACCACACCTACAGATCATAGTAAGCTTATAAGAATCAATAAGCAACTCATTAACAAATTTTTGTCAATGTTTACCACATAATCATAATTTCACTGCAAGCTGTCTTCCTGAGCAACAGTCACTAAATCATTTATAACTGGAGATACGAAACTCCAAATCAAGTGCTGTTAATTTTCCCTGAAAATAGACTCATATATCTTATATCCATAAAATTTTCAGAATTTTTGGTTTGGCCAATCAATACCAGATTTTTCTCAAAGTTTCGCATGTTCCACTGTTTGACTAATCTGACCACTGTTCATTAAGAATCAAATTTCTCATTGTACAGAATTCAAAATATGTTCTCGTTTATTCCATTTGAAACTAGACTCATTAAGCTTTAATTACATAATTTATGCAGCTTCTAACTCATCTCCCACAATTTATGGTGATTTTCCAAAGTCACGTTACTGCTGCTGTCCCAAGCAGATTTATTACCAAATCACTCTTTCACACATAACTTGCATGCATGTTTTTCTTTAAACATGTATATCACCAATCAATCATCACATATCTATGATTTTACTTAAGTATAATCTCCATTTCATCATTTTAAAGTACAACATATTAGCCGATTTTTTTCCTTAGCATCTAAGGCACACGCATGCTCATTTGTTTGGCTCAACTTCACCTATCTTCCATTTTTCATCAAAAGAACATGAAACAACAACCATTTCCTTCATTTTAATTCATGACCAAATGCTCACAACACAACCAAAAACCAAAATATGCTTCAAGAGTTAAGGTAGAATCAAGAAGAACTCATGAACATCAAGATAGAAGCAAACTACCATGAACTTACCTTCAATTTTCTTCCCCAAGTGACCGAACATTCAAGAGCTTTCTCCTCTCCTTTCTCTTCTCTAACTTTAGGCTATGATGAACAAAGATGGACAAAACTTTGTTCTTTTCACCCCTTTTTCTTTTAATAAAATTTCATATTTCATCCATTTAATTCTTTAATACAAAAGACATGAAATGCCCATCATGGAACATTTACCTAAACCATTATCATGGAACATTTACCTAACAATATTTACCTAATCCATTATCATGGAACATTTACCTAACCCATTATCAATTTGTATCAATTTGTACCATAAATTATGGATATCAAGTGCTCATATTGTCTACAACAACATGATGGCTGGCCACTTCATGTAAAATGGGAGGTTTGTCATGCAAATCCTTCTATTTTGCACTCCTATTTATTTGGCCACTTCAATTTAGCCTATAGCATTTTCAAACATTTTCACATAGGTTCTATTTCATAACTTCACCCCCTTTTTCTTATGGAACAAAAATTAACTAAAATTTTCGGGTTCTATCTTAAGCTTGGCTTTCTAGAGGCCCACTAACATAATTAAACTTATGCCAACATTCATAGAATTCCCGAAAATTGGGGCATTACATTGTAAGACATGTTTGGGACATGCATTGGCCTCGAGATGTAAGCCAGTGTAAGACATGTCTGGGACATGTATCAGCTACGAGATGTGTCAATGTAAGACCATGTTTGGGACATGGCATCGGCACAGATATGTGAAAGCTAGTGTAAGACCATGTCTGGGACATGGCATCAGCCTCGATTTCAATAGTTAGTGTAAGACCATGTCTGGGACATGGCGTCGGCCTTGATTTCAATAGTTAGTGTAAGACCATGTTTGACTTGATGGATGAGCTAGTGTAAGACCGTGTCAGGGACATGGCATTGGCATCATACCCTTTGTTTGACGCTTAGTGAATATCCGGTAGCATTCCAAATGGTTCAATGGTGAGAGCTACAGTTTAGGTTAAACGAGAAAAGTATAACTATGTTGTGAGTGGTACAGGGTCCTATTTGAAATGTATGAGATGTGAGCTCAATATATACTATGTGAATTGTATTGGATAGCGATGAGTAAGTTGTGCTTATGGCTACTTTTGAACTTTGAGCTTGACGATGAATGGTAAAGTTATTGTTATATTTATTTGCATGCAACGTACTAAGCTTTATGCTTACTCCCTCTCCTTTCCATTTTCTTATTGTGCCACTTAATTAGCTCGAGGATCATCGGACGTCCGAGGCATCGATGACACTATCAATCGAAGCACCTGGTATAGTTGGTTTTATTATTTTGAATATGGCATGTATAGGGCTTAGACTTTTTAGTTTTGTGTCAATGTTAATTTGGCCAAATGTGTTGGCTTGGGATGAATCCCTTCATTTTGTATAAAGCCTTGGATAATGGCTAATGTTCGTTATTGATATATGCAAATGATGATATTTTCATGGATAAGTAAATTGCATGAATGAGATAATGCCTTGTGTGGCTGATTAGACCTTGTATTGTTGTGTGGATTTGTCATGTTAGATGTTATGTAGGTTCGTGCAAGTAAAGGTGGCAAAAAGGCTTGGTAAATAGCCTTATTATGTCTACACGTGTAGCCACACGGGCATGTGTCTAGGCCGTGTGTGACATGCGGTTAGCCCCATGGGCGTGTTATCTGGCTGTGTGTCCCTTGCACGTAAAATTTGCAAGTCAGTATGCATGGTAGTAAACATAAGGGCAGAAACATGATCGTATGTCTCAGCTGTGTGGAGGACAAGGCCACTGGCCACGGGCGTGTGCCTTTGCCGTGTGCCCTTTATTGGATTCTGACATCAGAAAGAGAATGTCAAGGTTTTTAGACACGGCTAGGGCACGGGCGTGTCATTGCCGTGTGAGGGACACTGGCCATAGACATGGGCGTGTGTTAGGCCGTGTGAAAACCCCTGTAGGTTCGAATTGAGAATTTAATTCACACGGGCATGGGACATGGGCGCGTCCCTAAATGCTTAGGCCGTGTGTGTCACACAGGCCATCAGCACGACCATGTTATAATGACCACACAGGCATGTTGCCCTTCCACACGGGCGTGTGCCCTGTTTCAAGAGTTGTTTTTCTAAAGTTAGTTAAAGAACCAGGGTTGGTCCCGAATGGTTTCCAATGGATGTTTAAGGCCTCGTAGGTCCATATTAAAGAGTTTAGACAAAGTTTGAAATTTTTTTTAATTTGATCGAGTCCTAATGACATGGAATTGATTGGATGCATGTGATTAAGTGTGGTAACTTCTCGTATCCCGTCCCGGTACAGGGCTCGGGTGTGGGGTGTTACATCAACTGTCTGTTATCTTTTTTAATACTATCTTTATTTAACAACCCGTTCTCTATCTCAGGTTATTATTATAATCATACTACCACTAAACTCTTCGGTTTCGCACTTGGGAACCCGTTCGGCAACATCTCATGGATTTTCACTATAAGACACCTCATAGGTAGAGGGTGAGGTCGTAAGGCCTCTAATTCGACTCTCATATACATATACGTGTGACACAACTTTCATCATCATAGTAACATCATCAAAATCGTATCATTTAGTTCAAAAAAACTGACATTCATATTCATTTTACGCCAACTTTCCAGTTATCTTGTTTAGACAAGTACACTTAGGCATGCACTCTATGAATTCTGAATAATTTTACTTATCCCATTCATTTAATCAAACAAGTCATGTACATAACATCATACAAGGCCAACAAACATGGATAAGTACATTCCAATCTATACTTTCATCTCACACATCATCATATGCATATCATTACAAATATGTAAATCAATCCAAGCAATTTAACACTTATACTCAGACTATGTGAATTTGCCAACCATATTCACTCAAATAAGTATACATGAACATTCATTCCATCGATACTTTTGATAAGTTATCAAAACAGATGCTTTCGCCCGAGTAAATTGGCCACATATATCATAGAATCATCAACTAAACATGAATAAGCTCATTGCGATATAGTCTTTATCTCATTTCAAGGAACCATTGCAATCCATCAAAATTTTTTTAATGTCCAATCGGAACAATGTCATTTTATTCGTAGCATGATATTGGGATTCTTGTTCGTACCTTTCCGAGTTTCAACTCATCCCCATAGCAATTCATTCAAATACTTTGGTATTACTATCAATATTGTTGAGTGTAGCTCGGTTGGAGAGTACTTTTGTTTAAGCAAGATAGTTCTCATTCGCGTCAAGAGACATCACACTATCATATATCTGTGGCATGTAGAGCTAGACTCTTAGACGTGCCAGGCTAGTCCAAGAACTGACTAAACTATAGCTCTAATACCATTAAATGTAACACCCTTTACCCGTGTCCAACGCCGTGACAAGGTACGAGGCATTACTGGACTTAAACGTACACGTACATGAAAAAACCAGGCCATAAAATTTCTTTTAATTCAAAACTTTTCAAACACATGCATGTCATCCCTTGTTTGGGACTACGAAACCCAAAACATACATCGGTATTGATTCAGGACAAAATCGAGAACTTGAGAAGTTTCAGGAAAACTTAGAAAATTTTCCCATGAAATAGGGTCACACGCCCGTGTGGACATAGGGACATGCCTGTGTGCCTTTGACACGCCCATGTCCTTAGGCCATGTAACTCTCTGTTGATGTTAGCATGCAAATCAAACCACACTACCAGGCCATACGCCCGTGTCTCCAGACTGTGTCCCTCACATGGTTGAGACACACGACTGTGTCTCGGCCCGTGTAGTCAACACTTAGGCTATTTTACAAGCCTTCAGGTTACCCATAAACCATTACAACATTATACATATTAAAACCACAAATCATGGCATCATTTTAGTGATTAAACACTTCTTATTAAGATATGTTCATAACAATAACATGTCTTCTTACAGGCAATGCATCTACTAATGCAATAACAAGTCTAGATTGCTTAATTCACATTCATAAGACTTGTCATTTTTATGATCACTTTTACCATTATACTATGGTTATCAATTTATCCTTCCAGCACTCATGTTCAATTGTTATCACGTTGTTTTTATAACATGCAATTACTACATGGCTATGACCACCTCAATTGGTCATAGAGCATACATCCAACACACATGTCATATTACCGACCATGCATGGCTAACAAACATAATCACATCAGAAACAGTAGACATGACATGAATAGCTAGGTTTACAAGCCATAATCAATATGAGCCACATCTCATTGCCATATACATATAACTCAGTATAAGCCAATACATTTGGCCAAAGCATAATAATACATGTCAATAAACTAGATCCCTATACATGCCACTCACTTGAAATTTCTAATATATGCTTCATTATTCCAAAGGTAGTGATTTGATAGTGTGATGTTGCCTTTGACAACATCCAATCCCGAGCTAACCTGACAAGCTAAATGAAATCGAAATGAGGGATTAACCTTCACGCTTAGTAAGTCCATATGAAAATAATAAGCAATTTATCAATATGCTTCCACCAGTTCTTACAACTTGGTCTCAAGGTAATACTACCATAATTGCCTTTTACCTATGTTCAGGTTAAGCTGTTTTCTCAAGTCACAGTCACTAAATTATTTATATCTGGAGTTAAAAAACTCCAAATTAAGATCCACTAATTTTCCAGGAAAATATACTCACATATATTCTTTCCATAAAATTTTCAGAATTTTTGGTTTAGCCAATTAGTAGAGTTTATTCTTTAAAGTTACCCCTTTTCGCGGTCTGATAGTTTTGACCCCTCTTCACTAAAAATTAATTATCTCATAATAAAGGATAGGGTTCATGTTCCCATCTATTTCTCTTGAAAATACACGCATTAAGAATTTTAAGCATATAAATTAGAACCCATAACTATTTTCTTACAATTTTCAATGATTTTCTCAAATCAAAATAGGGGATTTTGAAATCATTCTGACTCTGTCTCACAACAATTTAAATATTCCGTAATATGAAATCATTTGCTTACAGCGGTTCTTCTATGTGAAACTAGACTCATTAAGATTTAATTTAGTATTTTATTCAGCCTCTAACTCAATTTCCCCAATTTCTGGTGGATTTTCAAAGTCGGACTACGGCTACTGTCCAAAACTATTTTAGTGTAAATCAATGATACTAATTTATCACACCTTATTAATTCATTTTCACCACATTGGTAAAGATACATATTTATACATCATAAGTGTAGACATATAATCACAACGTCATCACAAAATCATCCTTATAAGCATGAATTACCTATTTACATCTTCACCAAATATGCATCATAGACTGAAATCATTTCTCATGAGCTTGGCATACATACCTGTGTTACTCAACATGCTCATATTCATTCCTTACTAATCATACAACTTATGAATTGAATTCACATCTCATCAATTTCATGTAAGTACTTGTACTACTCACCACATGGTCATAAGTTCTCTCATTTCAATAAAACTGTAAATCTCTTGTTGAACCATTTGGAATACTTCAGGATATTCAATAGCCCTAAACATGGGGTAAGGTGCCGACGCCATGTCCCAAACATGGTCTTACACTGGCTAGCACATCAAAGTCGATGCCATGTCCTAGATAGGTCTTACATTGACTTTCATTTATTGAGGCCGATGCCATGTCCCAGACAGGTCTTTCACTGGCTCTCATCTATCGGTGTTGATGCCATGTCCCAAACAGATCTTACACTGACACACAAAAAGTTGATGCCATGTCCCAGACAGGTCTTACATTGACTCTTATCTATTGGTGTCGATGCCATGTCCTAGACAGGTCTGACACTAACACACAACAAGTTGATACCATGTCCTAGACAGGTCTTACACTAGCTTGTATATCTTGAGGCCGATGCATGTCCCAGAGATGTCTTACACTAGCTCTCGTCTCAGTGCTGATGCATGTCCCAGACATGTCTTACGCTAGCTCTCATAATGTGGCCGATGCATGCCTCAGACATGTCTTACACTAGCACACATATCACCCAATGTCATGACAAGAATATCCAAATCTATTCCTAATGTTCAGCCAGGAGTCTTTGTTACATTAATTTCTCAACATGCGTACTCATATTCATAATCAAAACAATTTATGCAATATTAATTCAATCACACATCATAACAATATAGTTGCATTATTAACATACAACTTACTTGTTTCAATAGAATGTCATATTCCATCAGCATATAATTAAATACAATCATAGCAAAATAGATTTCAAGTAAATTAAAAATAACATGGACAACATGTTTATTTAGTCATACAGACTTACCTCGAATGCAATTTCGGCTAATTATTCTTTTTTTGTCCTTAACTTTGTACTTTCATGCACTTATATAATCATGCTATGAGACATAAAATAATATTTTAAAAAAATTTCTCCAGACTCGAAACAGTGGTTTCGAAACCATTGTTCTGACTAGGCCCAAAATCAGGCTCTTATAGCTAGTGTCATTTTGATATGTTTGAGCTATGATATTAGCCATGTGATTTAGCTTGTTAATGAAGTAAATGTTGATGTGTTTTTAGCCATTTAAGTTGGCTTGAATTATGTGTTTGATGAGTAATATATGATGAATAAGTTTCCTTATGTTTTGGTATGGTTATATGGTTGTTCAAGTAGTTAGTTGTCATTTGGTAAGTTAATACCTAAAAGATGATATGTTGTGGATTGATTTTGAGGCATAAAATAGATGATAAATTGATGATTAAATGCAATTACAAGTTATGTAAGTTTTTTATGATTTTGGTATAATTATTTGGTATGTTTTTTATTATGAAATTGAGTAGTTGAAATGGTTGATCGTAGTTGGCATGATATTTGTGTGAATTGGTTTGCTTTGGCTGCCTATATATGTGTTAAAGTGATACCGTTTTGATGGCTAGGTGAGCATGACAAAAGGGTGGCAAATTGGCTTTGCAAATAGCCTATTTTTTCCCACATGGGCAAAGACACGGCCATTTGTCTCAGCCGTGTACGACACACGGTCATGCTATATGACCGTGTGTCCCCTGGGTACCCTTTGGAATTAAGGCAATATACCCTATAGTTTTGACATGGCTTAGACACACGGGCGTGTCTATTGGCCATGTGTAACACATAGGCTGGCACATGGGCGTGTGGCTAGCCATGTGAACCAAGTCAGTAACCCTTCCAGTTTTCCCACAGCCATGGCACATGGGCGTGTCTCCGGCTGTGTGGTATAAGTCAGTATGTATGCCCTATTTTCACACGGCTTGGGACATGGGCGTGTCTGGTGGCCGTGTGAGGCACAGGACCTGTTCACACGAGCGTGTGACCCTTAAATGTCGAAAAATTTTCTAAGATTCTGAATGTTTGTAAATGTTATCAGTTTAGTCCCAAACCACTTCTAAGCATGTTTTAAGGTCTCGTAGAGCCTTATAAGGGACAATGTGAATGACTTGAATGGATTTTGGTTATGGTTGTATAAATGTATATGAATAAGGTGTATAATCCGATAATACCTTGTAACCCTATTTTGACATTGGATACTGGTTAGGGGTGTTACATTTAATTTGTATCAGAGCTATGGTTGTAATACCCCTAACCCATATCCTTTACTGGACTAGGGTTATGAGGCATTACCGGACATATTGGAACATTTAATAATCAATTCATAAATATCATCCACACATCATAGCATCATAGTCAAACATCATTTCAAAGTCCCTTTCTTAAGTTACCGAGACCTTAAACATACTTTAGGAAGGGTAGGGACTAAACCGAACAGATACAAAATTTATCAAAAACTTAACAAATTTTAAAAGTTACAGACGTCACACACCCTTGTGATTAGGACGTGTACCTTACACGGTATTAGACATGCCCGTGTGTCTAAGCCATGGCTAAACAGGGCATACATACTGACTTGTACCATACGGCTGGAGACCTGCCCGTGTGCCTTGGCCGTGATCAAAATTGACTTGGGTCACTCTGCTAACTACGCACCCATGTACCCTTTGAAATAGCCACACACGCTCATGTGCCAAGGTTGTGTGCCTCACATGTCCACCAGACACACCTGTGTGTCTAGGCTATGTACGAGACTGACTTTAAATTGTAGGACTACCCTAGGGGACAGACGGCCATGTAACATAATCAAGTGTTGCACACGGTTGAGACACACGCTCGTGTCCCTGCATGTATGGACAAAAATAGACTATTTACAACGCCAATTCGCTACCCTTAATGGTTATCCCTACAAATCCAAAATCAAAGCGCAATTCATGACCAAATAGCAACCAAAACCATACTCAAACATGCATAATTCAATCCACAATGTCACCAATCAGTTTCATTCTTATTATCCAAACCGAAACATACCAAAATCACATACCAAACTCATTCATTCATACATGTCATTATCCCAATTTTTCACATCCATTCTCATATCAAAATCATACCATTTCCATAACTAATTCACATAACTAACTTACCAAATTGACTATTTCTCACTAGGACATTTATGCACATCAACACATACCATTTCTAAACACAACTTATATACCAAAAACCACACCAAAAATCAAATTTAGTCTAGCCATATCACATGGCATGATATACACTTCAAAAATCATATTCAAATGCTTCTAGATTATACATGCCATACTTCAATATTCACATTTTCAAAAGGTACCCAAAATAGAGTTCGATAGTGTGGCGATGATTCTCGACGATCCCTGAGCTCCCTATAGATTCAATATCTAGAAAACAATTTTAAACACACACAAAGCTCTCAAAAGCTTAGTAAGCCATATACAAATATACTTATCACTTAACACAATTCTGAACCAATTCATTCATGTAGCTCATGGCAAAACACAATTGCATATTCATGTCTCATACAGCTCATTTGATCATGATTCAGTTACATGTAACACATCTCATTTTCAGGATGATTCATACATATATCATATGTCCACAAATGTACATATATTTACCTTTCATTCTCAAATCTAATTTACATTTCAAATGTACCTGAATTAGAATACACATTCACATAGTCATTTGTTTCTTGGAGAGCCCGTTGAACCATACAGAATCAAATAGGATACGCGGATAGCTCAGAAAGCTCGTACAATGCCAACGCCCCATACATGATCTTACATGTAATCAAATATCGATATCATTGTCCCAGATAGGGTCTTACACGAAATCAAATATGATGCTGATGTCCAAGACATGGTCTTACATATTGAAATCTTATGTCATGACATATGCATCCTAACTATTTCTATGGTTCGTACGGGAGTTTTCAAACGTCTTCACATTATCGGAACTTTCTCGGATTTCTCATATTCAACTCAAATAGCTATTCATCACTATTCAGTAGCATATAAGCAATAATAATTCAATTCAAAACACATTTATTTGTATATCGACTTACCTCGTACAGGAATGAACGAAAAAGAACGGCTATTCAACTATTTTTCAAATAGTTAGGTCAAATAGCTATCCATCACTATTCAGTAGCATATAAGCAATAATAATTCAATTCAAAACACATATATTTGTATATCGACTTACCTCATACAGGAGTGAACGAAAAAGAACGGCTATTCAACTATTTTTGACTTTCCCCGATCTAATTCCGTTTTCTTTGGTTCTTGATCTATACACCTTCAACTTTCACTCTTTTATTAACTAACCATTCAATTTAACCCATATGCACATATTTTGGGCATTTTACAAAGTAGCCCTCATATTTTTACTTTTTGACACTTTAGTCCCTAGTTCATAAAATCACAAAATACACATAATTTAATATTACACATGCTAGACCGAATTTTCCTCTAGCCCATATAAGCCCATACATTTCATTTATTTCACATTTTAGTCCCTCAAAATCTCATTTTCACAATTTAGCCCATAATAATGAAATTCATCAAAAATCTCAATACAAAACATATTTATCTATCATCAAGCTTCCATATTTCATCAATTAACATCACAAAGCTCATAATTTGATCAATGGTATAACTTAAAATCATCATCAATTCTAGAAATTAAGACATTGGCTAGATAGAACACTAAGCAACAATCACAAAAACATAGAAATCATCGAAAGCAGATCAAAACACATACCGACATTGTGCTTGTCAATGGCCGAATGAACAAAGCTTTAAAACCCTTTCTCTTCTTCTATTTTTGGTATGAAAAGATGAACAAAATGACCACATTTTTGTTTTGTTTTAATTAATACATAATAATACATTAATTACCATTTTATTCAAGATTAATAAACATATAAAACATTAACATTAGGGCCATTAATGTCCACTCACCATGTAAATGGTATTTTAACAACATAAGGACTTCTAATTTAAAGAGACATAGCAATTTAATACTTTAAAAAATAGTAAGTCACTTTTGCACTTTACACGATTAGGTCCTTTTTCTAAATTAGGCACACAGACATTCAAATTTTTATACAAAATTTTCACACATATTAATTCACATATTATAAGCTCGAAAAATAGTATTAAAAGTTTTTTCTGACTCAGAATTTGGCCCCAAAACCACTATTCTGACTAGGGTCTAAACCGAGCTATTACGTCAGTATAGTTGATTCTAGGACTAATGTAGCATGTGAGAGTCTAGCTATACATGCCATATATAAAAACTGCTATAGTGTAATGGTTCCTGATAGTTAAAATGTTTTTTATGTAGCAAATGGATCCCAAATGAGCCGTAGTTTACAATGTAGGAAGTAATGCACTCGCTCCCACTCAAGGGATAGCGCCGATTGAATTTAGGCTAATTTCAAGTAGCCGAGGGGGAGAAACTGAGCAAGCCTTCTTCCAAATGATGAGTGAGTGGTTCATGAAATTCGTTCGAATGAATCCAGCTGCTCAATAAACTCCACCCCTACCTGTTCCTCAACAATTCCCGGTTCTGCCACAAGTTATAGATCCGATCCGATTGAGTAAGCCATCAGTGGATAAGATACGTAAACATGGGGCCCAAGAGTTTTGGCCTTGTAACAGCCCGATCTTGGGCCTAGTCGAAACAGTGGTTTCGGGACCACTAATTCAAGGATAGAAAAATTATTTTAATATTATTTCATGTATAGTGGCATGATTATATGAGAGTATGAAAATTTTGGTTAATTAATTTTTGCGATTTCATGCTTAATTGTAAAAAAGAACTAAATCGCATAAAGTGCAAAAGTCCTATTTTGATAGCTAAAGGTGTCAAATAGCTAGAGAACCTAAATTGGGGGTCTTTAAACGAAAATTAGACCCTTAAAAGATAAGCTAGATGGCCATAGAGACATGAGGAATCAAAAAAGTCAAAAAATGACTAGGGTTGGTAATTGATGACATTAGCAAATTGAATATGAAAATAAAATCAAAGGGGTCATCTTTCTTCTCCATTCTTTTCACCGAAAATAGCTGCGATTAGAGGGGTTTTTGAAGCTTGAAATTTTAGCCACTTAGTCTCTCTACAAGTAAGTGATCTTCATGGTTTTTCTTGATGATTTTTGTACTTTTAGAACCCTTGTAGCACGAGGTTTCAAATAAGGGGACTATTTTGCAAAATGGTTGAAAGTCTAGGGTTTTACCATGAGAGTGTTCATGTTGTTTTCTTAAATTTTATGGAAGAAAAGAATCATGGTTGTGAAATAAACAACTTTTGTGAAGTAGTTTTCATGGAAACCCTAACTAAGGACCATTTTGCATAAGTTGTAAAATAGGTTATAAATGTGTGAAACAGTGAGAATTATGGTTGCTTATAGTATAAAAAGTATTCAAATAGGCTTGGTTACTAAGGAAATGTGATAAAAATTGATTTTTGGACCCAGGGATAAAATGGTTATTTAGTGAAAGTCTAGGGGTAAAATGGTCATTTTTCCCAATTATGAATTTTTGGGTGTCTAGATTAATATTCTGATGAAAGGAATGAATTTCTCTCATTTTAGATCAAGAATTACAAAATTTGGGCCTAGATTGGGGAAAAGCAAAATAAGTGGACTAAGTCAAACTAGTCATTTACATTTGTAATCCGAGGTAAGTTGTATGTAAATAATACAACTACATTGTTATTATATGTGTTTGAATTGATATAGCATAAATTTCTTGTTTGCAAAAATGATTATGTATGATGAATATTCAGATAGTAGAACTCCCATTTGAATCTTACGAAATAAATCGAATATTCATGCCATGACATTCAGGTTATTTGTGTGGTAGTGTAAGGCATGTCTGGGACATGCATCGGCCATATTATTAGAGCCAGTATAAGACCATGTCTGGGACATAGGAATCGGCATTGAGACGAGAGCTAGTGAAGACATGTTTGGGACATGCATCTGCCTCGAGATGTAAGCCAGTGGAAGACATGTCTGGGACATACATCGGCTACGAGAAGTGTCAATGTAAGACATGTCTGGGACATGGCATCAGCGTGGATATGTGAGAGCTAGTGTAACACCATGTCTAGGACATGGCATCAGTCTTGATTTCGATAGTCAATGGAAGACCATGTCTAGGACATGGGATTGACTTGATGGATGAGCCAGTGTCAGACCATGTCTGGGACATGGCATCAGCATTATACCCTATGTTTGAGGCTTAGTGAATGTCTGATAGCATTCCAAATGGTTCAACGGTGAGAGATATAGTTTAAGTTAAACGAGAAAAGTATAACCATGTTGTGAGTGGTACATGTACCTATTTGAAATGTATGAGAAGTGAGCACAATATATGCTATGTGAATTGTATTGGATAGTGATGAGTAAGTTGTGATTATGCCTACTTTTGTATTATGAGCATGATGATGAATGGTAAAGTTGTTGTTATATTTATTTGCATGTAACGTACTAAGCTTTATGCTTACTCCCTCCCCTTTCCATTTTCTTATAGTGCCGCCTAATTAGCTCGAGGATTATCGGACGTCGGAGGCATCGATCACACTATCAACCAAATCACTTGGTATAGTTGGTTTTATTATTTTGAATATGGCATGTATAGGGCTTAGACTTTTGATTTTTGTGTCAATGTTAATTTGGCCAAATGTATTACCTTGGGATGAATCCATTCATTTTGTATAAAGCCTTGGATAATGGCTAATGTTCGTTATTAATATATGCAAATGATGATATTTTCATGGACGAGTAAATTGTATAAATGAGATAATGCCTTGAGTGGCTGATTAGACCTTGTATTGTTGTGTGGATTTGTCATGTTAGATGTTATGTAGGTTAGTGCATGTAAGGGTGGGAAAAAGGCTTGGTAAATAGCCTTATTTTGTCTACATGGGTAGACATACGGGCGTGTATGACACACGGTCAGCCCCATGGACGTGTTGCTTGGCCGTGTATCCCCTACACGTAAAATTTGCAAGTCAGTATGCATGGTAGTAAACACACGTGCAGAGACACAATTGTGTGTCTCAGTCGTGTGCAGGACACGGCCTCTGGCCACAGGCGTGTGCCTTGGCCGTGTGCCCTAAATTGGATGCTGACGTAAGAAACAGAATGTCAAGGTTTTTAGACATGGCTAGGACATGGGCTTATCATGGCTGTGTAAGGGACACAGGCCATAGACATAGGCATCTGTCAGGCCGTGTGAAAATCCCTGTTAGTTCAAATTTAGAATTTAATTCACACGAAAATGGGACAGAAGCATGCGCCTAGATGCTTAGGTCGTGTATGTTGCACGGACCATCAAAATGACCGTGTTATAATGGCCAGACAGGTGTGTTTCCCTTTCACACGGACGTGTGCCTTGTTTGAAGAGTTATTTTACTAAAGTTAGTTAAAGGACCCGGGTTGGTCCCGAATGGTTTCCAATGGATGTTTAAGGCATTTTAGGTGCATATTAAGGAGTTTAAAAAAGTTCGAAAAAGTTTTAAATTTGATTGAGTCTTAATGACATCGATATAATTTTATGCATGTGATTAAGTGTGGTAACGCCTAGTATACCGTCTCGACGTAAGGCTCGGGTGTGGGGTGTTATAGGGCTACAGTTGATGATGATGCTAAGAGGACTGAGCTCTGGCTCAAGAACACAATCAGAGTATTTGATAAATTGTTCTGTACTCTAGAGGAATGTATCAAGTCCGTGGTATCTTTGATTAGAGATAATGCATATCATTAGTGGAAAACGTTGACATCTGTGGTTCCTAGAGAATGGGTTACCTGGGAATTCTTTCAATCCAAGTTCTGAAAGAAACATATAAGTTAGAGATTTTATGATCCGAAACATAACGAATTTTTAGAACTAAAACAAGGTCAGATGACTGTTACTGAGTATGAAAGAGAGTTCGTACGTTTAAGCAAGTATGCTCGGGAATATGTTTCCACTGAAGAAAGCATGTGTAAAAGATTTGTTAACGGACCAAATGAAGATATAAAACTTCTAGTTGGGATTCTGGAAATTAAAGAATTTTTTGTGGTAGTTGAAAGGGCTTGTAAAGCCGAAGATCTCAGCCAAGAAAAGAGAAAAGCTGATTTTGAAGCAAGAGATTCAAGAAAGAGATTGATCATGATTTTCGTGACTGGTAAGTTTTATATATTTGTAATTAATCATTCTTGAAACTAACTATTATCACGATGTAGGCAAGTGTACCTATCGAACAGTAGTATAGTTTTAGCAGGACTGGATTGTCAAACCCAAAGAAACTAAAAGTACTAGTAATGATTGTCTTTTTATTATCTAGCCTAAGAATAAGGGGGTTTTGTTTTAACTAACTAATTATCTAAACTAAGAATTCACAAAAAATAGAATTGGGGAATTACTTTTGGAAAAAGAATTGAATTAAGACAATACCTAAGGAAAAATCAACCTCGACTTCACTTGTTATTCTGACTCCAAATCAAACGATTTATTCATTTAACTTGTCCCGTAGAGATCCTAAGTTATGTTATTATCCCTATTCAAGACTAATAACGTCTAATCCCTAGATTGAACAATTGAGACTTTTCTCTAATTAACACCCTAGGGTTGCATTAACTCGATCTATGGATCCCCTTATTAGGTTTCACCCTAATTTGGCAAAATCTTGTCACCCTATCTCTAGGCACGCAATCAACTCTGATTAATTATGACAAATGTACTCTTAGACAGGGTCTAATTCTCCTCTGAATAAGAGCTTATCTTGAACAAGTTAAATATTTATCATACAATTCAAAAAATATCAACAAGATTCGTCTTAGGTTTCATTCCCCTTAGGTATTTAGGGGACTTAGTTCATAACTAAAAAGGAAAACATCTGAGAAGAATAATGAATGCAAAACATAAAGAAAACCCAAAACTCCTGAAGGGAAATTGAGGGGAGATCTTCCATCTTGAGGGTGAATCCGGCTTCTGAGATGGATCAATCAGCTTCCCTTGAGCAGTTCCCGGCCTCTTTCTCTCCGTCTCTCCTTTCCTCTTCCTCTCGGGTGTATTTGGGTTTTCAGCTCCACCAACTCCTTCGGTGCCATCCTATAAGGTGCAATGGACATCGGTGCCGTTCCAGGCAACAAGTCAACTCCAAACTCAACCTCTCGGTGTGGGGGCAAACCGAGAAGCTCCTCTGGAAAAACATCTTGAAAATCCTTGATGGTTCTAACTTTATCCACTGTCAGATCCTCAATTTTCGATTAGCTTAAAAATGCCAAATAAGCCTCACATCCCTTTCGAATCCACTTCTCGGCTTTCAATGCCGATACCTCATTAGACAGATAATCCCTACGCTTGCCTATCACCAAAACCTCCTCATCTTTTGTGGTCTTTAACATTATTCGCTTAGTAGTACAATCCAGGGTAGCCATATGCTTAACAAGCCAATCCATTCCCAAAATGAGATCGAATTCTCCGAAAGGTAGCTCATCAGATCTCTAGAGAAAACTTTTCCTTGAGTTTCTATAGGCATATCTCTATACAGTTTATCTACCCTAACCGAGTGACCCAAAGGACTTAGTATCCACTCACGGTCTCCTCAGAGCACACAGCCAGCAACCCAGATATAGCACGTGCAACATATGAATGGGTAGATCCAACATCTATCAACGCAGTGCATGGCATACTGGAAACCAGAAACGTACCAGTTATGACGTCAGGTGCATCACCCTCTTCTCGGTGACGAGCTGCATACACCAACACCGGCTGACGAGCCTCAGTAAATCTAGCACCTCTACCAGGCGCTCTTCTTCCTCGACCGTTTCCATTACCACCACTGCCTTACCCACGTCCTCTCGGAAACTGTGGTCTAGCCCTCACTGGTTGAGCGACCCTCTGCTCTAAATCTTGAACCTGATCTGGTTCCTAGGGACAATCCTTAACCCTATGCTCCATAGATCCGTATCAAAAACAGGCACCAGAACGTTTCCGACACTCGCCCATATGCCTCTTCCCACAATTCTTACAACCTTGCGGTCTAACAGCATTCATCAGTACTACTCGAACCGGCTCCATTACCCTTGCTCTCTTAACATTCTTGTTCATACCACCTGAAAGCCCTAAATCTCTCCTAAAACGGTTCCAATCTTTCTCATGATTTTGTCTTTCTGTATACTTCACTTCCTCAGCTATCTTAGCTTTCTCCACTAAAGCAACGAAGTTACGCTCCCTCTGCAGAGCAATCAGCACCCTAAGTTCATCTCTCAGGCCATCCTCGAAGCGTATGCTACGCTCATACTCTATAGCGACAATCCCAGAAGTATACCGACTCAGTCTCAGAAACTCAGACTCATACTCAGCCACTGACTGACTCCCTTGGACCAGGTTCAGAAATTCTTTCCGGTGAGCGCCCACTTAACTAGCCCCAACATACTTTCCTTTGAAGGATGTCTTAAATAGCTCCTAAGTCACATTGTCAGCAGGAGTTCCATCTCTCACCATGGGCCACCACTGATAAGCCTCATCCCTGCGTAACGATATGGCTCCCTTCAGCTTCTGCTCCACAGGGCAGTCCAGATCATCCATAATCTGCTCTTTGGCTTCTAACCAATACTCTGCCACATTCGGAGCTACACCAGATACGCCGCTAAATATCTCTGCTCCATTGGCCCGGAGCCACTCAGAAATAGACCCTCGAATTTCGTTTCCCATACTTGCCCTAACAAGCCTTTCCAAAACTCGGAGCATTGCCTGGGACAGAACATCGTCCCCAGCACCTTGATCATGAGACTCTACCTCCGTTGCCAGTCGTACCGGTGCATCTGTTACGGGCACATGTCCTGAAGACGAAGATTCAGCCTGAGCATTACCTCGGCCACGTCCATGACCTCTTCCACGAGCTGCTCGTGTACTCATTTCGTATTATCTAATTAAGAATTTTATGAACCAGTTTAATATTTTAGTGTTTATTACAGATGTCTTATGAATAACAGTAATTCAGAGTTTGAGTTTGTTTCCTTTTGCGGTAGCCTAGCTACAGTCTCAGTCTACTTATCAAAGTTTCTACGATTCCAGTGTTACCCTAACTAAAGTACCATGATGAGGTTTTGTGTAACACCCCGAACCCGAGACCGTCACCGGAGTCGAACACGAGGTGTTAACAAACTTTAAAAATTTTCCAGACACTGCCAATCTGCGTAATAGTCGCTTTAAAAACCATATCTTGAGTTCAGAAACTCGGAATCCAGTTCCGTAAATTTTCCCTGAAACTAGACTAATATTCCCATCTACATATTTTTTTCTAGAATTTTTGGTAGGGCCAATTAGTACAGTTTATTAGTCAAAGTCTCCCATGTTACAGGGATCGACTACCCTGACCTTTGCGCATTACGACTTGGATATCTCCCTGTACAGGGATTCAATACTGATGCCGTTTGTTTCTATAGAAACAAGACTCAGAGAGGAATCTATACATATATGGCTTGACTCCTAATTGTCTCTGGTTAATTTATAATGAATTTCCAAAGTCGGAACAGGAAATCCAGAAACCGTTCTGGCCCTGTCTCACGAGAACCTGAATATCTCTTAACATACTGTCCGAATGATTGTTTCGTTACTTTCCTATGAAAATAGATTCATCAAGGTTCGTTTACATAATTTATTCACTATTTAATTCCATTCCTACTATTTTTAGTGATTTTCCAAATCTACATCACTGCTGCTGTCAGCATCTGCCTTTAAGGTAGACTTTACCTATTTCATAGTTTCCATGATTCAACTAGCCCTTTTTGCATAAATAGCACAATTTATGATAGTGATTAACCATTCCCATGGCCAATCATTGTCAAGCATATCCACACCAAATGATTATAACATTATACTCAAACATATATAAGCCATTTTCGCATGGCTATCCAAAATTATACAAGTCCAAAGGGTCCATGACCCACAACAAACGGGTAGTCCTATACATGCCATTTCGAAGTTCAACCAAAATTGTACCAAAAGGGGGCTTTGATAGTGTGGGCGACTTCGACTTCAAAATCCCGAGTCCGATAGCTGGAGAACCAAAATCTATAAAATAGAGGATCAAAGAAACGGAGTAAGCAATTTATGCTTAGTAAGTTTTGAGCAAGGAATTCCAACACAGCAATAGTATAGCATTCATATAGCTAAACGAATAATTTCATATGCACAAATTTTCGATATCATACTTGCTTCACATTACCAACCCTTATGTACATACACAAAAGATCAACTTAGCCAAAGGCCGGTAGCTCGTTTATCAACTGAGCGAATACTTATTTGTAAGGGCTCAACTAAATTCAAGCACATACGAAACATACCTCAATGTTGGGATGTTTCTAGAGTATTTACTGAAATTTTTACAGCAAGATCATTCATTCCCAAATCACGTACCTTCGGAATTTAACCGGATATAGCTACTCGTTCAAATGCCTTCGGGACATAGCCCGGTTATAGTATCTCGCACAATTGCCTTCGGGACTTAACCCGGATTTAGTAACTCGCACAAATGCCTTCGGGCTTAGCCCGAAATTAGTATCTCGCACAAATGCCTTCGGATCTTAGTCCGGATATGGTCACTTAGCACAAAGCCTTCGGGACTTAGCCCGGACATCATTCAAATAACCATGCACATTTAACAATAAATCATGGCACATTCGTATTTCATTTTCATTAGCAAAACTCGAACACAAGACACTTATCATTCTTGCAATTTCGGTTCAATAGCCACACAAAGAGCATGGTTTTGATTTGCTTAAAACATGATCTAATCAAATCATAATTTAAGCTCTTTTACTCAAGAACTTACCTCGGGTGTTGTCGAACGATTCCGATAGCTATTCGACCACTTTTTCCTTCCCTTTATCGGATTTAGTTCCCCTTTGCTCTTGAGCTTAATTAAACAAATAAATTGATTTAATCATTTGAGCATCGGAAAGAGGAACACAAGGCACTTAGCCCATTTTTATACATTAGACATTAAAGTCACATATGTACGGAATCATGAATCAAACTCAACATTTTAGCTAATTTTTCCCCCTTGGCCGAATTTTCTAAGCCAAGACAAAAGCATCAATATGCTTGCCTCTAACCGAATACATGCAACACCAATCTCCTTCCTATGGCCGAATATGCATGTCTATGTTGGGGCCGATTTCAACACTTAATACATTCTACAAGTATGGTCACTTGTATTGACTAAACACCCTTTTGTTTCAAGTTCAAAACTTGGCTAATACACACATATATACACTAGTAAAGCATCCTCTCCCTTTCCATCAATTTAACACATGCATTACTCATTAATATACAAAAATTATATTCGGCCTTAGCACACAACTTGCTAGCCGATTCTTCTCCATCTAGCAACCAATGCACATATGTGCTCACTCAAAAATGCTAAAAAGAAGATTCAAGAATCATCAATCCACCATCACATGCATCATTAACAAGCTTCATATTTAGCATGCAATGGCATTAACACAAAATCTACCTAGGCCGAATATCATCCCCATGACATAGCAAAGATTTGAACCATGGGATAATTAGAACTCAAGCTAGCAACTAGAAACATGCATGAATCTCATGGCACAACCTCAAACATACCTTGATCTAGATACAAGTATGGCCAAACCTCCTCCTAATCCTCTTCCAAACCAAACATGAAGCAAGAACTCCTTCCTCCTTCCTTTGAATTTTCGGCCAAATGAAGATGAAAAAGGATGAACAAAATTTTCTCTTTTCTTTTCTTTAACTCACGGCAATGGGGGGGGGAAACAACTACACACTTTTTTTTTTGTTTTCATCATAATCCCTTTCATTATTTTATGCCCATGCTCCTTATTTTATTTTTTTCCGCCCATGATGCACCAACACAACATGTCTATGACATGTCTTGCCCATCACACTTGGTCTACCATGCTTGTCATGGCCGGCCACTACTAGTTAGGGGGGAATTTGACATGCAAGTCCCCCCTTTTTATTTCATGCTCTAATAGGTCCTTATGCTTCGACCTATCACATTTCAAAAATGTCGTACATAAGTCCTATTGACTAAATTCACATGCAATCGACTAAATCGAAGCTTGAAATTTTCACACATTCATAATTACATATTCTAGACAATAAATATCACATTCAAACATTTCGGTGACTCGGTTTAGCGGTCCCGAAACCACTTCCCGACTAGGGTCAATTTTGGGCTGTCACATTTTGTACAAGCATATAACAGATATTTCAGAAACAATCAGAAAGGCTCAGAAAACTTACAGACTTGGGACGGAGATTCGGTGTGCCACCTTCTAAAAAAACCTAATTTTAGAAAATCGATTTTAATCTTTAAAATCATCTATTTGTAAAGAGAAAATATTGGAAACATTCTCGAAAACAATTTATAATCAAGTTCCAAAAAAAATGATTTTTGAAAACCTTTACCCAGTGTTTCTTTACAAACTCCCGTTTTTAGACCCATTCCACAGTCGAGTTGCTGCAACTTGACTTTGATACCACTAAATGTAACACCCCAAACCCGACCCAGACGTTATTGCCAGATTTGACGTGTCACATGGACTTACGACTTAGTATGCATTCATTGGTTTAAGTGATTGGGGTGGTCTTTGTAAAAACAACAGTTGAATGAAAAGCCGGTTTATTAATCTTTAGGCTATCCATTTGTTGTGATTGTTGAGTGTTGGAAACGTTTATTAATTTTGAAAACCCGCACTGCCTAACACTAACAGTTTCAACATAGTATAAATATAATCAGAAAATAAAACCATAGCGGAAAAAGAAATTGAAATAGCAGCCTTATTACAACTTAAAACCCAAAATTAAATCAGAATATAAAAATAATAAAAATAAACTAACTTAGAAAAACCAACTTTGCAGATGATGTGGCCACTCCGAATCCCTCACGGCTCCAAGCCCGCTATGGTTGTGGATTTCCTGTAGAGATGAAAATAAAGGGTGAGTTCGGTAGACTCAGTGTGTAACATAACCCAACCATAGCCCAAAACAGATCAAACCTTAAAGTCAGACTTGTCTGGGCCTTGGCCTAGTACAGATATCAGAATGAAACCCATAGGCCCATAGCAGATACAGAACAAATATATCATGAATGCAAAAATCCAAACCCAGGGCCATCCATAACACCCCCGTACTAGCCTTACACCATGTGGGGAGACTACTTGACCTACCCAACCGCTACACACCACAGAAATTGCAATGAGGCTGCCAGATATCGTGACGAAGTCACCAGATACAGATATTATGGCTAGGCCACTAGAACAGATATATATATATGTGGCGAAGCCACTAGATTGCAGCGAGGCTGCCAGATATTGTGACGAAGTCACCAGAACAGATATATGTGGCGAGGCCACCAGATTACAGCGAGGCTGCCAGAACGCTTCCTCCATCAATATAAACCCATGTCCCATGCAACAAAAATAATATGTCATGGCATACGTATACAGAAACAGAACATCATGCTTTTCAGAAAAAAAATAACCCTAAGGGTGAAATCGTAATTTTGCATGCATAATGGTAATTTTACCCCACAAGGGTATTTCAATAATTTTACCCTACAGGGGTATTTCGGTAATTCTACCTTATAGGGGTATTTCAGTAATTCTACAACTTATCCACTTGGGCCTACGGCCCATTAGGACCACATGGCCCATTTCAGCCTATCGCGGCCCGAAATAGCCATCCAACTGCTAGAGTAATGAGAAATACACACCTGTTAGGAGACTACAGTTAATCCGTGCTATAAACACTCTTAGCTGATGCCCAACCCAAACAAGCACGTCACAAAGCGAAAGGGATCAGCCAAGAAGGGTATGCCTACTTTACTCATGGTTTGCTCTATTTAAAGCCAGCTCTCCATCTACTCTTATGTTAGCTTCCCGATGTGGGATCCCTCAATCACCACAGTTTAAAACCAAAACCAACTCTTGCCGTCCCAACATAGCAAAATAATCAACCTTTGGGTGCCAAATGATTCGAACCAAAGTCCTCTCACATGCCAACTCATGCCACCACCACTAGGCAATCAACTCATTTGTGTCATAAACCCAACACATTAAACTTTAAAGTGCACCTACTTGCTTCCAGATTTATTGAAAAGAAAAACCAAAATATATTGCAAGAGCCAAGACTTGAACCTTGGACCCCTTGCTTCCTCTATGGCGTCACTTCTTTGTCCCCTAAGTGGCGCCACCTTGCCACTACACCACACTCCTTTTTGTGTCATCTTTTAGCCCTTTACTCTTAAAAGCCCAAATGCCAATTGCATCACCTGTTCATAAAATTAAAATTCCGAAGACTACCACTGATTTAACTTAAGTTTGGGCCTTCTAAAGGCCCACTAACCTACTAAAATATATATTTTAACCAACCAGAAAACACACAAATTTTAAAAATCACAGAAACACAGAAAACCCAAAAATTGGGGCATTACATTATTACCATAAGCTTGCATGAGAATCAAATCTCCACCACTATAAATTGAGATGAAACATCAATCAGAAGGTCTTTAGAGGGTTATAACGAGGCTTGGTTAGGGGGTGTGGTCACAAGCTGAAAGAAAAGGTTAGAATCGAGATCGAATTGAAAAATTGCCTAACTAGAAAAAAATGACTAGTCATCAATTGTATACAGCAGAGCTTTTTCGCATAATATGGAATTTAACTTCTTTAGCTCACAAGATCACTGCTACTAATATGTAAACATTTTTTTTAAGAACAAGTTAAATAAATACAAAATAGAATAAAACATAGCTAAGCAACTATTCCAACTCAGATCTTGACAAAAATAGGGATCAAATTAATTTGGGGGATTTCAACAATAATGGGTTAAGGGTTAATATTGAAGGTAAATCAAGGAATGGCTTGTTAGGCTCAAGGGGGTTCACTAGGGGTTAATCGTGGGGGTAGGGTTTTCATGGCATGAGTAGGTTAATCCTAAGTGCCTCAATCATTTGGACATATCAAATCAAATTGTGTGGTCTTGACTTGCATAATCAAGCAAGTTCTAGAATAACAGTTCAATACTGACGAACTCAAGGCAATAATAAAAGTGAGCATGTAAGAATTAATAGATGCTCAAAAGGCTAAAAATCTCACAAAAATTATGGCTTTTTGTTGTTTAAAACTTGTAAATTCCAACTCAAAGTAATACCTAAACTTTGGGGAAACAACCTAAAATTTTAAATTCTTAAAAATCAACTTATCATGCTCGATTCTCTAATGTCTTAAAGTTTAAACAATCAATGCATAAATGCCTATGTTTTAATTCAAGATATATCAATCAAAATCATAAATCAATCAAAATGTATCCTAAATATGATATGAGAGCTTTTCAAGAGAACAAGGCAGTCATTCAGGGATTTTTCTGATAATGAAATGAATACCACCCACACTTAAGATGTACATTGCCCTCAATGTACAAACATAGATATATAGAAAATAATATAAAAATAAGAGAGGGAGAGGAGTGAAACTCCCTGAGTGATGGATGAATTTCCTTAAACTGAAGTTTTGGAGAATAATCGGCGTGAGGGTGGAGGAGGACACTCCGGCGGTGGCAGAGGTTCATTAGTCCATAAGTCCTACACCAAAAGAATATTATATCTAGTGGTCACTATGGTCGTGGTCAAGCAAGACATGGCAGACGTGGGAAACCTTTCCTGGTGGAGTTTGTAGTTCCTATGTGATGATGAGCTTTGGAGCTGTTTATAACTGTGATAGCATCAGGTAATCTTTTAGAAAATATATAAGGAAGAATGATTACTTAGTAGGAAATAGCTGGAATTCAAAATTGTTAAATAAAAATTATAAATCCTAATAAAAATAAGATGAAAGAAGAATAAAAAGTAGTCTTAAAAAAAATAAAAGTAAAAACATAAAATAATAAATAAAAATATTTAAACATCTTCATCGCTAGATGGTTCGCGTGGTGTGGGTGGCGATGAGATGTGGATGTGCTGACAGATCTGCTGTGAAGTAGCTTCAATGTTGTCAAATCGTTGAAAATACTGCTGCTCGAATCGAGTGAGGCACTCAGAAATGTCAGCATATGAAGCCGCTGCATGAACTGGACGAGGGGGTGGTGGCTGAGATGGTGGGTCCTCGTGCTGTGGGTGGACATCATCAGTAATGTCCTCGGGGGCCTCCTCCTTGGTAGATTGGGCGAGACAATATTGAGGAGGGTAGGTTCCTCGGTGCTTTTCGATCATCCTTATGCTAAGCATGCTCGAGATGCCTTGTGGAGACATCTGGCCAATGAGGGTCAAGGATGATTCTTGGGTAGCAGTGCGAAGGAGCTCGAAGTGTCGAGCCAACCGAGTAACATAGGGGCCAATAGAGATGACCCCCTTCCTATGCCGCTCTGTCTGGTGCTGAGTGGTGAGGGCAACGAAATAGGCAAGGTAGATGACGTGCCTATGCGACATACAACATAGAAAGTAGGCGTCGTGAGTGTTGACGACGCCAGTGCTCTCACGCCTTTCTGTAATCCTGTGAGTCAAAATGGTGTGAAGGTACCTCAGAGATGGAGGGAGAACCGATGCCTTAGAGCGGCTAGGATTGTAGGTGGCTGCACCTGGTACTAGTGCATCCCAGCACCGTGAAGGAGAACGATGGATGTGGCGGTTGAAAGCATATAAGTCATTCTTCTCCTTGAATTCCTTCGTATATAAGCCAGTGCTGTATCGAATTCTGGGACGCTTAGCTGGCGGACTAATCCGTCTAGGCGAAATTGGACCGTGCCGTGATCATCGTAGTTCGTCATTACAGTCTGAAGATGAAACGTTGAACATAGTTCCATCGTGAGCTCGAGATATGTTGGCTCGATGGTCCCAAAAAAAAGCTCCCAAGGGTCGGTGGTTAGGAGAGCCCGAATCGCATCATCCAACTGAACTTGTCCTACTGCAGCCCAATCGATGCAATGGCCCGTAATTAAAGGTCGGGCCCGGAGTATTTGGAAAAGTTCTTCTTGGGACCTGATGGGGAATTACAGGGAAGGTGGCAAATTTCCGTAGTAGGACCCTAGGAAGATGATGCTCCCTTCCTTTTCTTTGAAGCAGAGGCAGCGACCTTTTTACCACCTGAAGAGGACATGGTGCCTGCAATTTGAAACATCAATTCGTCTTGATGAGTAGACAGGGTAAAATGTGACTAAATTCGAGGAGAGAAAATCCAGAAATATGTTCAGCCACAACTACTAAGTTTAACTAAAATAATAAGTTCAATGGCATACTTTTGTGGCATTAGATGGTGATATAAGAAAAAATGGCAGAGAATGGAATGTAACATACTATATGAATGAATAGAAATGTCAACACAAGAGGCATGAACATTTCAACTATCCTAACCATGACTATTCACTTCTAACTAATCAAATGAAGTAGAGAAATCATGTAATGAGTAAGAATTTGAACATGAAAAGATAATAACTACTCTAGATATGAAATGTGAGTGATAAAGATATGAAAAGAACATAAAAAATGCATAGTACTATGATAACTTAACATGAAAAATGAGAGCAATTAAAGGGAAAATAGTAAACAAATGCTAGAAAGGGGAGAATGAGTGTCAAAAATGGAGTTGGAGGCAGCGCACGGGTGTTGCGGGGAGGGCGTGTGGACTTGCAGCGGCTAGGGTTAGGGTTTTTGGGTGAAAAAGACAATGAATAGTGTAGCCTATTTATAGACTTTGGGGCACACGGCCAGGTAACACGCCTGTATTCCCTAATTTTTACCCGTGTGATTCTCCAATTTTGAATTTGGGCGCGTCTGAAAATTTTCCCACGCCCGTCTTCCTTAGGCTTGTTCGTGCACACGATCGTGTCGCACAGCCGTGTCTGGCGTTGTTCGCCTCTCCCACGCTCGTGTTCATTTAATAGTTCGACCACGAGTGCTTGACACGGGCGTGTCGAACGCCCGTGTTAATTTGACAGGTTCAGGCACGGGTTCAAGGCACGGGCGTGTTGCACGCTCGTGTTAATGTGACAGGTTCGACCACGGTTTCCAGGCACGGGCGTGTCGCACGCCCGTGTTGTTTTGGTAGGTTCGCACACAGGCATGTCGCACGGCCGTGACGATTTATCGTAGCCCACTTACATACATATAGCTTGGCCGAATATACATAACTTCCATACAAGCCCAAATAACATATTTAATTTAGAATTTAGTCATTGAAAACCTTATTTTCATTATTTAGCCCAAATAGCTCTATTTCATCAAAAATTTAAGAACAAAGCATGATAATCTCACATATATCTTTCATAATCCATATAAAAACATTACAAAACTCATATAATCATCAATGGCACTTTTCATCATCTTCAACAGAAGAAGAAATTTAGAAATGGGTTTTGAAGAACACAAAGCAACGATCACTGAAACGTAGAAATTATCAAAAACAGACAAAAATTCATACATTAATTAAGGATTACAAATGCTGAATATCAAAACCCCATTTTAGCTCTTTTTCTTGCTTCATTTGGCCACGAAAATGATAAAATGGCCATTATTTTATGTTTTCATTTTATTAAACAACATATATTAAATCTTTTACTAAAATACCCTTGCATTTAAACATTAATAAACCATTTACTAATGTCCAACAAAGTCTTTTAATACATTACATGGTCAACTAACCACATAAGGACCTATTAGTCCAAAGCCATTTCAAATACATACATTAAACATGTAGCATGCTAATTTCACCTTTTATGCGATTAAATCCTTTTTTATAATTAAGCACAGAAACAGAAAAATTAAATCATAAAAACTTCGCAGATAAAAATTCACATATCACAGACACAGAAAATAATATTAAAATATTTTTCAGAATCAGTTATGTGTCAAAACTATATCAGACTATTAAAATATTGGTAGGTTTTTTATTATGAAATTGAGTAATTGAAATGGTTGATGATAGATGGAATGATATTTGTGTGAATTGGCATGTTTTGGATGCCTATGTATGTGTTAAAGTGATACCATTTTGATGGCTAGGTGAGCATGAGAAAAGGGTGGCAAATTGGCTTTGCAAACAGCCTATTTTTGCCCACACGGGCAGAGACATAGGCATGTGTCTCAGCCTTGTGCGACACACGGTAATGCTATACGGTTGTGTGTCCTCTGGATTACCCTATCGAATTAAGGCAATATACCCTACAGCTTTGACACGGCTTAGACACATAGGCGTGTCTATTGGTTGTGTGTAACACACGGGCTGGCACATGGGCCTGTGGCCCATTCTGTGACCCATATCAGTAACCCCTCTAGGTTTCCACGGCCATGGCACACGGGCATGTCTCTGGCCGTGTTATACAAGTCAATATGTATGCCCTGTTTTCACACGGCCTGGGACACAGGCGTGTTTGGTGGCCGTGTGAGGCACATGACCTGTTCATACGGGCGTGCGACCCTTAAATGGTTAAAAATTTTATAAGACTCCCAAGGTTTATATATGTTATTGGTTTAGTCCCGAACCACTTCTAAGCATGTTTTAAGGTCTCGTAGAGCCTTAAAAGGGACATTGTGAATGATTTGAATGGATTTTGATTATGAATGTATAAATGTATGTGGATAAGGTGTATAATCTGGTAATCCGTTGTAACCCTATTTCAGTTTCGAATACAGGTTTGGGGTGTTACAGGTTGAATGCACATACGAGGATGGTAGTTGATGCTTCTGCCAATGGTACCCTGTTGGATAAATCTTATAATAAAGCATATGAGATTTTGGAAAAGATTACCAACAATGATTATCAATATCCTACCACGATAGTTGGGATGGGTAAGAAAGCAGCAGGTATTATGAAACTTGAAGCAATCACTTCATTGACAGCCCATGTATCTTCCTTAGCAAATATGATCAAATCGATGAAGAGGCCCACTGCAGTCTAGGAGATGAAATCAGCCAAACTATCATGCGTTTATTATGGTGAAGACCATGTGTTTGATGAATGCCCATAAAACCCAACATCTGTATACTATATAGGTTATTTTAATCGGAATAATAGCCACTGTAACACCCTTAACATGTATCCGTCGCCGGAACAGGGTTACGGAGCGTTACCAAAATTTTTCAGAACATTTTTAGATAATTTAAACATTTACCATTCATTCCTCGAGATTTATTCATAACGTCCCTTAAATTAAACCTCGAGGCCCAAAACGAGTATTAGAATCGAGTCGGGACTTAATCGAAAACTCTAAGAATTTTTTGTGAAATTTCAAAATTTTTCCAAGGTGCAGGGATCACACGCCCGTGTGGTCCAAGGGACACACCCGTGTGACCCTGGGACACGCTCGTGTTACAGGCCGTGTTCGACCCCATGTAACTATTTGACTTGTGCACACAGCCAAGCCACACGCTCGTGTGCTAGGCCGTGTAGCACACGTGGCTGAGACGAATGCCTGTGTCTCTCCCTGTGTGCTCAATTTTGAGCATTCTTTTTTCTCGAATTTAAGGTGCATGGGACACATGACCTAACCACACGCCTATGTACCAGGCCGTGTATCACACACGGTCTAGGCACATGCCCGTGTGGACAAAATAAAGCCATTCTTAGCTTCATTGTTCACCCAAAATCATACCAAATTCCTGCACCAAACTTACATCCTATCACCAACCGATCCAAGCATTGAGTTCAAGCAATTTACAGCATCTGATATGATATATTGTTACATGCACTCATGCTTTTAATCTTAACTTTTATAAGCATACTCATTTTAACCTTTCTCAATCAATCAATAATAAACACTTATGTTATCTCCATAAAATAAACTTAAATACATATATATACATGTACCAAAGCATAATCATCACTAGCCATTCCAACATCTAGACTACAATAATCATTTACATTTATGTGCCAATATGATCAACATAACCTATACATACCATGGTAACCATAATTGCTTTACCATATTGTACCAACATGGGCCGATGGATAGTGTGAGTGATCCTCGCTAAGCTTCCAATCCAAGGAGCTTCTGATTTACTATAAAACAGGGAAATAAAACTAAGTAAGCATAAAATGCTTAGTAAGTTCGTATAACATGGTACTTAACTTACCATTCATTTTATTTTGAGGTAACTATGTAAGGCATATTCAATCAATTTGACCTCAAGCCCTATACCCATCCTCATTGCCTTTGTTAGTCATATATTCCATAATAACATGAAAACATATATGGGCTCAATAATAATCAAGTTTCCATACACATATGCTTTCCACAACATGTATTCATTTAACATGTATAAATCATCGATTCATATTACATGTAAAAGTTCATAATTGTTCACTCAAGGTGTACAAATCAGGATTCGTCAATTCATATTCAATGGTACCTATAAGGTACTATTTCAGAGAGTACACTCTCGAGCCACCCATGCATACAACAGGATTATCAGTCCTTACTAAATCCTTTTTATGACATATGCTCTAGGGAACTTGATCTGGATTACCCGTTCGGGCTAAATCCTTTCTGTAATGAGGTCAATTGGATTACTCGTCCGAGCTAGATCCCGTCAGCAACAAATGTGGGACCTCATTCATTTCAGGAAATCACATATACATCGATTTTTCCATTTATTGAACCGGGATTTAAACTTTTTTTCAAGCATTATCAGACATGTGATTATTTCATACATCCATAACATTCATATAATACGAATGAACATATTCCACATTCAATTCAAGCATAAAAGTAACATTTTTATCATTTATCATTTTTCGGGCATTATCGTTGATCGGGCCTGTCATATACAATTTCAGTGTCACATATATATGATATTTATACAATTCACAACGCAACATTTAGCAAACATATAAGCATACACAAATTAGTTACACGAACTTGCCTCAACAAATGTTCTTGTACGTAAAATCTTCTAATCCAACATTTTCTTCTTTTCCTCGTTCTAGCCCCGAATTTGGTCTATCTGGATCTATACGAGTACATTTTAAATTAATTTATCACATTTTATATTCAAGTGGACTCAATTTATATCCTAGGCAAAACTACCATTTTGCCCCTAACTTTTCCATAAATTTCAATTTAGTCCCTAGGCTCGAAAAATGAAATTTATGCAATTTACCCCCTATTCCAAGCCTAACCAAAATTTCATCAAAAAATTTACAGCACATATATTCTATAAAATTTAGAATTTTTCTTCAATTTTCACAACATCACATTTTAGTCCTTAAATCAGGTTTTCATCAAAAATCACGTTGTAAAAGTTGCTTATCTATCAACAACCTTTCATTTTCTACCATAAATTTCAAATTTTCAGCATATATACCCATGACATAATTTCCATACTTTGATAACTCTTCAAATTGATCCCCCAAATAGATAGATTAAACTATCCTGATTTTAAAAATATCAAAATTACTAAAAAAGGGACAAGAAAGCTTACCCAATTTAGCCAAGAAGATTTCTTCTCTCTCTCCCAGGGTTTCCATGGAATATTTTTGGGAAGAAGATGACAAAAATGATTTTTATTTCTATTTAATTAATTTATCATCTTTAATAATTTTGATTTTCAATTTTGTCCTTAGCCTTTTTCTAATTTTCCATGGATGAGTCATCCAAAAATATCTACTAAATTTTTATTAATGGTCTAATTACCATATAAGGACCCTAATTTTTGAATTCCATAGCTATTTGACCCTTCTAGCTACTAGAATTCAACTTTTGTATTTTATGCGATTTGGTCCTTCCCAGAATTAAACACATAATCGGTAAAATTTTGATAATCCTTACAATAATTAAACACATAATCGGTAAAATTTTCTTATCAAAATTTTCACATAACATTTCTATCATATTATGAACTATAACATAAAAATTAAATTAAATTTATTTTTCGGCTGAGATTTGTGGTCTCGAAACTACTATTCTGATTTCACCAAAATTGGGCTGTTGCAGCCCTTATTCCAACACCTACAATCCAGGGGGGAAGCAACATTTGGAATTTAGTTGGAATAATCTGGTGTTGCAAATTTAAACAATGTTGTGAGATAGAATGCTAGTAGTGCACCGCCTGGTTATAATCATCCTACGTTGAGGGAAAATGTTCAACAGGGTCAAACATCATCTTCTACCTCTATTGAAGCCTTGCTAAATGAATATATAGCCAAGAATGATGTTGTAATTCAGAGCCAGGCTGAGTCCCTTAGAGCTATTTAGAATCAAGTGGGGAAGATAACGAATGCTTTAAATTGGAGGGCACAAGGAGCATTGCCAAGTGATACCGAGAATTCAAGAAAACAAAGGAAGGAACAGTGTAAGGTCATCTCTCTCAGAAGTGATGTTGGATGATGTTGTTCAAGAGACCACTGTAGAAGAGGAAAACTCCATACTCAAACATGGAAAGAATCAGAATCAACTTAAATGCATACTATAATTGAAAAGGGTAAATACAAGAATGTTGTACCAGAGTCTGATCATGTTTCCAAACAAAAATGGCATAGCAAAACAATATCAGCAACTTGAAGGACGACTACATCTAACTTTTCCTCAGCGATTCTAAAATTCTAAACAGGATATTTAGTTCAAAAGATTTCTTGATATTTTGAAGCAACTCCACATTAACATACCGCTAGTAGAAGCTTTGGAACAGATGCCCAATTATGTGTAATTCATGAAAGATATATTGTCAAAGAAGCACAAATTCAGAGAATTTGAGATAGTTGCTCTCACTGAAGGGTGTACAGCAATGTTGATGAATAAATTACCTCCAAAGTTCAAGGGCCCAGGGAGTTCCACTATCTCATGTTCAATTGGAAATTATTTTGTTGGTAAGGAATTATGTGATTTATTAGTGAGTGTAAACCTAATGCCTATGTCTATTTTTAGGAAGCTGGGAATTTGGAAAGCAAGACCTACTACGGTTACTTTGCAACTGGCTAATCAACCTTATGCATATCCGGAAGGTAAAATTGAAGACGAGCTGGTAAGTGTAGATAAATTTATTTTTCCTGTAGATTTCCTTATTTTAGAATATGAAATTGACCAGGATGTGCCAATTATTCTTGGAAGAAATTTTCTTGCTACTGGCAAGACTTTAATTGATGTGTAGAAAGGAATACTAACCATGAGTGTAAATGATTAGGATATTACTTTCAATGTATTTGATGCCTTGAAATTTTCTGATGGGAATGAAAAATGCCATGCCATTAGGTTAATAGAAACAATAGTAGAGGAAGAGTTTGCAAAATTTTGCCACAGTAATTCTGATAGTGATGAAGACTCATTTGAGCGGGCAGTAATTTTTGTCGACATTGGTGAACATATGGAAGCCAAGTAGTTTGTGGATAGACCAGGGAAGTAGTTTAGATCCTTTGATTTATCAGATTGCTCTTTTAATTCTCCTAAAGCTTTTACAATGGAACCTCTCACACTAGAGTTGAAAACTTTGTCGAAACATTTAAAATATGCATTTTGGTAGACAACAACACCTTACCAGTAGTAATTTCTATGAAGTTGACACTCGAGGAAGGTGTCAAATTGTTAGAAGTCCTTCGGTGATCTAAGAAGGCGTTAGGATGGACCATTGCTGATATAAAGGGAATTAGCCCTACTCTCTTCATGCATAAAATTTTGTTGGAGGATTGCCATAGCAATTCTACTGAATAGTAGAGAAGACTGAATCCGATCATAAAATAAATTGTCAAGAAAGAGATTATCAAGTAGCTTGATGCTGGCATTATTTACTCGATTTTAGATAGCTCATGGACGAGTCCTGTACAATATGTACCAAAGAAAAGAGGTGGCACAATAGTGATTACTTATAACAATGATCTCATTCTGACTTGCACTGTCACGGGATGAAGAGTATGCATGGACTATCGCAAGCTGAACAAGGCAACTAAGAAGAACCATTTTCCCCAACCATTTATTGATCAAATGTTAGATAGATTAGCTAAGAAAGGTTTCTACTATTTTTTAGATGGTTATTTAGGGTATAATTAGATTGCCATAGCTCCTAATAACCATGGGAAGACCACCTTCACATGTCTATATAGAACTTTTGCATTTAGAAGGATGCCATTCGGGTTATGTAATGCCTTGACAACCTTTCAGCGTTGTATGATGGTCATATTCTTAGACATGGTAGAAAACTTCCTTGAAGTCTTCGTGGATGATTTCTTTGTGTTTGGCAATGGTTTTGAGGATCTGGAATTGGTTTTGTTCCATTGTGAAGTAACAAATCTTGTTTTGAATCGTAAAAAATGCCACTTCATGGTTTGTGAAGGAATTATTCCGAGGCATAAGATATAACAGCAAGGGATTAAAGTGGACAGAGCAAAAATGGAAGTAATAGAAAAATTGCCACCTCCCACTAGTGTCAAGGGTATTAGAAGGTTTTTAGGTTATGCTAGTTTTTATAGTAGATTCATTAAGGATTTTTTAAAGATATCTAAACCCTTGTGCACCTTGCTGGAGCAAAATAAACCTTTCAATTTTGATGAACATTACTTGGTAGCTTTCGAGGAATTGAAGAAGCAACTAGTGGCAGTACCAATTATAATATCTCTAGAATGGACACTGTCTTTTTAACTCACGTACGATGCCAGAGATTATACTGTGGGAGAAATGTTGGCGCAAAGGAAAGACAAAGTACTTCATGCAATATATTATGCGAACATAACCCTGATGGATGCGTAGCTTAACTATACCACCACGGAAAAAGAGTTATTGGCTATTGTGTTTGCATTCGATAATTTTCGCTCTTACCAAGATCACAGTCTACAAGGATCACTTTGCTATTAGGTATTTGGTGAGCAAGAAAGATGTTAAGCCAAAATTGATTAGCTGGAAACTCTTGTTGTAGGACTTCGACTTGCAAATTAGAGATTGAAAGGGGACTAAAAATTATCTGGTTGATCAATTGTTAAGGTTAGAATCTGGTGATAAAGTTGACAATGACAAACTTTTTAGATAAGACTTTCCAGATAAGCAGCTGTTAGTTACCATGCATTACTTTGGTGTTGTAACAGCCAGAATTTTAGCTAAATGAGAATCGTGGTTTCAGAACCACAAATCTGAAGTCGTAAAATAATTTTAATATTATTTTTTGTGTTTATAGCATGTAATTCTATATGTGTGAAAATTTTCTGAGCTAATTTTATCGTTTAATGGCTTAATTTGATAAAAGGACTAATCTTTTAAATGCAAAAGTTGTATTCTACTTGTTTAAATTGTTTAATTGCCTTGGCTTATTAAATGGAAGGTCTTTATGTTGTGAATAGACTATTGATAGTGGGAATGGACATAAGTGGATGTTATTAAATGTTTTATATTAAGGTTAAAATTATAAATTGGTTAATTAAGTTATATTAAATAAAACAAAAGCATTTTCATCTTTATTTCCTTCATCTATAACCGAACATCAAAAGAAAAGAAGCCAACAATAATGTTTTAGGGTTCGGCCATGTTGATGCTCAATTGAAGGTCTATTTTTGTTCCATTTTCGACGATTTCTATGTTTTTGTTATCGTCGCTTCGTGTTCTAGCTGGCTCGTGCTTTAATTTTTGAATTTGTTAAAGATTTTATGAGTTTCCATTGATGAATCTATGTGTTTTTGAGTGTTTGAAGATGCAATATGAAAGCTTGGTGTTTGATATACATGTTTTGTAAAGTGATTTTTTAGTAAAACTTTATATTAGGGATTAAATGGAGAAATTTTTAAATTGAGGGGTTGAACTATATAATAAATGAAAAATATGGCTACTAGGGACCTATATGAAATTTGGCTAGGCTTGGGTTTAATGAAATTTCATGAATTTTGTGTATTTGTGAAATAAGGACTAAATTGAATAAATGTAAAACTTTAGGGGCTAACGTGTAAAAATGCTGAAATTGGTATTTTGGGATGAAATTGAATGAACAGATAATTAAATGAGTTAATTCTGAATTCATATAGATCTTGAAAGAAATAAATAGAATTTAGATCGGGGGAAATCGAAAATTATCGAATAGTCGACCTGATACGTCAATCCCTAATATGAGGTAAATTCTTATGCAAATAAATGTCTTTGAATTGAATTATATATGTTTCATTATCATTGAATTGCTATGAATGTTGAATAAGCAAATGCAAGCAAGAATCGACGAAGTTACGACATCAAAAAGTCTCGTACGAACCTTAGGAATAGTATAGGATACAAATGTCATGGCATTAGGTTACCGAGATGTGAGTACATGTAAGACCATGTCTGGGACATTGACATTGTATTGTGATTACATTTAAGACCATGTCTGGGACATTGGCATCATTATATGATTTAGTGTTAGACCATGTCTGGGACAGTGGCATCAATATGTGATAACATGTAAGACCATATCTGGGATATGGCATTGTACAAGCTTTATGTGATTCCGAGTATCCTTAACGATTCTGAATGGTTCAACGGTTGAGAAAGAATGTGTGAATGAGTTAAATGGCCCAGGAACCTATGAGATTCATTTGAGTAATGAAAGGGAAGTATTTGATGAATTCAATTATGATATTGAATATGTGTATTATGAGAAAGGTCTATGATCTTATAAATGTTTATTCATAGTTACTTATTGATGGAAATGATATTGATTCATGTGATAAGTTATTTTTATATGGCTTACTAAGCTTTTAAAGCTTTATTTGTGTGTCCTATCCTTGTTTTATAGATAAATCGAAGCTAGCTCGGACTCGGGGATTATGAGGAACATCGTCACATTATCGATCATTTTGCTGGTACTTTTGAAGCTTTGTATATATGGTATATGGCATGTATAGGTTAGTGTCCTTTTGATATGTTTTGAGTTATGATATTGGTCATGAGATTTGGCTTGTAAATGGTGATGTGTATGGCCATTTAAGTTGGCTTAAATTAAGTGTTTGATAAGTGATATATGTGGTGTATATATATGGCCTTATGTGTTGGCATATTTTGTGATGGTTATATGTTTGATTGTGTGGCTAGTTGATAATTGGTGTATTAATGTTTGGAAGATAGCATGTTGTGGCTTGATTTTGAGATGATGAAATGGTATATTTTATGACAAGAATTAGTAATTGAAATGATGAAGAAATGCATTTAGAAGTTACGCAAATTTGACGATTTTTTTTATTGATTTGGTAAGTTTTGGCCATGTATTTGAGTTGTTAAGAGAATGGTTTCTAAATGGTATGATATGTGTATGAATTATTTTGAAGTGGCTGCCAATTGCGTTGAATTATTGATGAAAATTTTACTTTTGTATGCTAGTGAAAATAGGGTGGCAAAATGGTTATGCAAATAGCTTATTTTTGTCCACACGGGCAGAGACACGGCCGTGTGTCTCAGCCGTGTGCAACACAAGGTCATACTACACGGCTGTTTGTCCGCTGGGGTACCTTACGGGTTGAATAAAGGCAATAAACTACTAGTTGGCATACTTGAAATAAAAGAGTTTGTTGTCCTGCTTGAGCGAGCCTGCAAAGCTGAAGAGCTCGGGAATAAGAAAAGAAAAGCGGATTTTGAAGCTAGAGATTCACGTAAGGGATCATCGAGTAAGTCATTTCAGTCAGCATCAAAGAAGGTCCGAGATGGTTTTAGCCGTTCTAAGGTTGCTTCGGGTTATTCTAGACGGGATCGGGATAGACCACCTGTGAGCTCAAGAGCTACCTTAGTAGCTAGTGTTGGTAATGTTAGATCGAATCAACCCAAGTGTAAACATTATGGTAAACGACATCCTGAAAGTTGTAGATTGCATGATCGGGCTTGTTTTAAATACAGACCGACGGATGATTTTGTTCGTGAATTCCCTAAGTTAGCTGAATAAAATCCAGTACAGAATACGAGATCGGGTAACACTCCAGCTCGAGGTAGACCACCCAGAAATACAGGTTATGTGAGTAGTAGTCAGAGAGGGACTTGAGTTATAGGAGTTAGATCCCAGGCACGTGTACCTGCTAGAGCCTATGCTATACGCACACACGAGGAGGCTTCATCCCCAGATGTTATTACTGGTACATTCACTCTCTATGATACTAGTATAATTGCAATGATTGATCCTGGTTTGACTCATTCTTATGTATGTGAAACCCTAGTATTCAGTAAGACTTTGCCTGTTGAGTCTACTGAGTTTGTGATTAGAGTATTGAACCCCTTGGACCGGTGCGTTCTGGCTGGCAAAGTGTGTAAGAATTGTCCCTTGATGATTCGAGATTTGTGCTTTCCGGTTGATTTGATGCTGTTGCTATTTGATGAATTTGACATTATGCTGGGTATGGTTTGTTCAATAAATTTGTGATGCTCAGAAATTTGATGATGGGTTGTTAGCAAAACGAGCTCTATGTGATTCAAATGTTGATTCCGATTTTCGAGTTGATGTTGAGGGTTGTTTGAGGTTCAGAAACCAAATATGTGTCCCGAGAAATTCAGAGTTGATTCAAATGATTTTAAACGAAGCTCATAGTAGTCGGTTATCTATTTACCCAGGTAGTATGAAGATGTATAATGATCTAAAACAGCTTTACTAGTGGCATGGTATGAAACGAGACATTTCTGACTTTGTTTCAAAATGTTTAGCCTGTTAGCATGTAAAAGCTAAGCATCGGGTGCCTTCTGGGTTGCTTCAGCCAATCATGGTACCTGAGTGGAAACAGAATAGAGTCACAATGCATTTTGTATCCGGTTTACCGTAGACACCGAGCAAGAAAGATGTAATCTGGGTTATTGTGGATAGATTGACTAAATCAGCTCACTTTGTTGCAGTTCGTACAAATTATTCATTCGATAAGCTAGCTGAATTGTCTGTTTTTTAGATTGTACGATTACATGGTGTGCCTATTTCTATTGTTTCAGATAGAGATCCGAGATTTTCATCGCGATTTTGGAAGAAACTACAAGATGCCTTAGGTATGAAATTACATTTCAGCACTGCTTTCTATCCGCAAATAGATGGTCAGTCCGAACGAATCATTCAGATGTTTTAGGATATGTTGAGATGTTGCATTCTCGAGTTCGAAGGTACATTGGAATGGTATTTACCTTTGATTGAATTCGTGTACAATAATAGCTTTCAATCGGGTATCAAAATGGCACCTTACGAGGCTTTGCACGGCTGTAAATGTCGTACACCATTATATTGGACCGAGCTTAGTCAAAAGTAGATACATGGGGTCGACTTGATCAGAGAGATTGAACAGAAAGTTAAAGTGATCCGTGAAAGTTTGAAAACAGTGTCAGATCGTCAGAAATTTAATGCGGACTTGAAACGAAAAGATATAGAGTTTCAGATCGGGGACAAAGAATTTTTGAAAGTGTCACCGTGGAAGAAAATACTCAGATTCGTTCGTAAAGGCAAATTGAGTCTGAGATTTATTGGGCCGTATGAGTTTATAGAGCGTATCAGACTGGTTGCGTACAGATTGTTGTTACCACCTGAGTTAGAAACAATATATAATATATTCCATGTTTCGATGCTTCATAGATATCGATTCTATCCCTCACATGTGATTAGTCCATTAGAGATTGAGATTAAACCCGATATGAAATAAGAGGAAGAACCAATTCGCATTCTGGCTCGCGAGGTTAAAAAATTGCGAAATAAGAAAATTCTGTTAGTGAAAGTATTATGGCATAAACACGTAGTTGAGGAAGCAACGTGGGAGCTAGAGGATGCTATGAAAGTACGTTATCCGAACCTATTCACCGGTAAGATTTTTGGGGACGAAAATCCCTAAGGGGGAGAGTTGTAACAGCCCAATTTAGACCCTAATTGGAACGGTGGTTTCAGGACCACGAATCCGAGTTAGAAAAATATTTTAAAATTAATTTTTGTTTTTATTATGTGTGAATTTATATCTATGAAATTTTTGTGATTTAATTTTATCATTTGAGTGTTGATTTAATAAAAAGGGCTTAATCACGTAAAATGAAAACTTGGAAGTTTAATGTCTAAGGGCTGAATTGTTGTTGTCTATTTAAGTGGACGCATTTAAGTTGAAATTTTCCCATGATATAATGATATGGACGGTCATGACCTTAATATAAAATGGTTTTATATTTTATGATAAAGGTTATTTAAGTAAAATAATAATAATGTTAATATATGTTATATTATAACATAATTAAAAAGCCATTAGTTCATATAATTTCTTTGACCAAAATATAAAGAAAAGAAAAATAAAGAAAGCTTCCATAGGTTCGACCATTGTTGATATCTTAATCAGTATCAAGAACCAAGGAAATCGGATTTGGATCGGGGGAAAACTAAAGTTGTCGACTAGTCGTCCCGTTCCATTTTTCATCATCCGAGGAATGTTCATAAGCGAATAGATATTGTTAGCATTTATATATATGAGTTTATATGTTGAAATTGAATTATGTGAATTTATATAAGTGAAAGCTGAATATATATATGCATGAGAACTAAGTTTACGAGTTCTATTCGATCAAGTTACGACATCCAGAAGCCCTGTATGAACCGTAGGACTATGCTATGTGTTTTTGTGTAAGACCACATCTAGGACGTTGGCATCGATATATATGTTTTCATGTAAGACCACGTCTGGGACTTTGGCATCGATATATGTGGTTACGAATAAGACCATGTCTGGGACATCGACATCATATTTGTTTCGTGTAAGACCCTGTTTGGGACAGTGGCATCTATATGAGATAGCATGTAAGACCACGTCTAGGACGTTGGCATTGTTCGATATATGTGATTATCCGAGTATCTTATTTGATCTCTAATGGTTCAACAGGCAATATCAAGACAAGATCGAATGTGAAGTCGAGCTAAAATGTCAGGTATATGTTAAGTTAAGTGATTTAAAAGACAAGGTAAGTATATATTTGTTATGAACAAGTGAAAAATGCATTATGAAAGTGAGAATTATATATGTTTATGAACTTATGTGCATTCGGCCCAGTTAATATAATTACATATCGTTCATGTAATGGTATATGAGTTTTAGGCATGAAAAATGTGTATTTGATTATAGATTACTTAATTCGGTCTAGTTGATTCAATACTAATGTTCATTTTATGATTTATTTGCTTATGACTTACTAAGCTACAATAGCTTACTGTGTGTGTTCTTGTTCACCTCTGTTTTATAGATTTTTGGATTCAAGTTACGAGCTCGGGGATCGTCAGCAAAGTCTGTCACACTATCAACTGTCTTCGGTATTTTTATAAGTGAATTTTCGAATCTATGGCATGTATAGGCTGGATTATATTTTGAAATGTTTGATTTTGGTTAATGTAATCTTGAGCCATGCGAAAATGGCTTAATACTTTGTTATGTTTGGATTTAATGCTTTGTTTTGATGATGGTTATGCTTGGTTGTGATTTTGGGTGTTTCGACCATTATATATCTTCATGTGAATTATGGTTGATCATGATGCTAATGGTTGTATATACATTTGGACTTGGTTTGAACTTATATTGAAAGTGTATCCAAGGTATATGATGTTATGGAGTGTGTTTCTGTGTTTCGGTCATAAGACAAATAATGGGTGATAAATGAGCTAAAGTATATCATGTGTTAGTTAGGTAATAATCAATATATTTGCATGGGGTATATTCGGTGTTCACTTAGGTTATATATATATGATAATGGATGAGGTTATATCAAAGTATATGCTTATGAAAGTAAAATGGTGGTTATGTTCGAACATGTTAAGAGATTAACTTGATATATTTGTTTTATGGTATGTAAGTTTTGAGTTTAGTAAATATATTTGTTTTTGGTTAGGTGATAAAATGTAAGTGATAGTTATGAACTTATTGGAATTCGACATTTGTATATGTATGCATATATAACGCATTGGTATGATATTTATATATATATATGATAAGATATATTTGTAATGTATTTGATCTAAGGTGTAAATTATGGTTGGTATATATATGTATATTAATTCATTTCCATTATAGGATATATCCATATGAGGTGATAGGGTAAAATGAAGAAAATGTAACTTAGAACATGGTATGGTTATCAAGCATGTTCATATTCAGTTAAAGCAAAGGAATGAATGACCAAATGGATAGTGATATTTGTATTGGTAAAGCAAATAGGTAATATAAACTTTTATAATGCATTTATGCTTGGGTTAGTCAAAATGATGTGATCATGTGTAATTGGTTTGGTAAGTAATATTCGGCTATATGGCCATGACATTAAAGTTAATTATGAGTTTAGACAAACATTAATGTATTAGTTTATTTGATTTGTAATACGCACAAATGGTTTGTCATGATAACTAAATATATTGGCATATAATCAATATTTTTGTTTGAATGTCTTAAAATTTATACGTGGAATTTGTCATGCAAATATCTATGTTATGATTTGATTAGTCAAAATGCTATATAAGAGATGTAAATATATTTCGTTTAATTGAGTTGTATTATCTTAGGTATAAATAACAACGAATGATATCTTTTAAACAATGTATGGTTTGATAATGCCTTATAACCCTAATTCAGAGATGGATACGGGTTAGGGGTGTTACATTTCACACCATTCACTTAACCATAAAATCCAAAATTTCTCTGTCCAAACTGATCACCATGCTAGCACTGTGTAAGTCTGTTTTCAATACAAACCCAGAATATATACTAGTCATGATATGATCCCACAGTCCTAGAAACACTAATGACAATCAAATACTTAATGAATATAGGGTACAATTCCAGATGTAACTGTATTGCTTCTAGATGCATCTTGATCCTCACGACGCCTTGTTGCAAAAACTAGTCTTCGATTCCCTCTTTGAGCTGAGGCTTGCATTTGACTAAGAGAATATCGAGAACAACCCCTAACACGATACTCAATGGATCTACATCAAAAAGACACCATCGCTTTCCTCTAACACCTGTTCGGGTGACGCCTATCATAATAAGCACAAATCAGAATCTGATGCACTGTCACAGCTGCCTCATCTCATTGAGGCCTGAATATTTTGATCTGTTCCCTAGGTCGCGAATTCAATTCAACAAAGCAGAAACTCCTCTTATTACACACTTATTACTTTTCTTTTCCTTGCTTTCTAGGCGATTAATCTCATCCACTAACTTGGTCTCATTCAATCAAAGTTGCTTAGTCACTAACCCTTAATGAAAGATCCAAATTAGGGCCTGACGACCTTTTCCAATTCTCTTGGCAACACTTGGGACACAACATCGTCCCTAGCTTTTGACTACAACCTAAAAAATGAGTTTCTCTACAGTCTCGCTAATTTCCAAATCAGGCACGCTGTCTGGAGAAGAGGACTCAGCGTAAGCCATTCGACAACGTCTACCATGTCCTTGTGCACCACAATCACAAATACCGCAGAAACTCATCTGTCTTTTCTATAGTTCAGAATTCTCAAAGTTTAGCTTAGGTTTATGTTTAAAACCCAAGTCTAAAGTTTAGTCAATATACTTATCTTAAGGTAGAGATGTCTTATTTTAAAGTCTCTAAATCTAATAGTTTTACTCAAGTACTAAAAGTAACTGAAGTATAGTTAATTGAAGTATACATACTTAATTGAATTGGTGTCGGAGGCTCGAATTCACATTTTAGAACCAGACATAAAAAATGTTATCAAAATTCCAAATTTTGAATTAAAACAATTTCATATAGAAAATTTTGGAACCCAAAAATCTTAGCCTATGTTTTGCAAGCTAGCTATGATACCACCAAATAGTACACCCCAAACCCAGCCTAGATGTAATGATTGGATCTTGAAGAATTACATTAACTTATTTAAAAAAATTTAATTTAATCAACTTAATTGTGCATTTCGAAAATATAAAATTTGGCAGAACTCTCACCCATGTTTAGAAAACTTATGTCAGGTTTAAGATCCCAAATTAGGGTCTAGTTAGAATAGTGGTTTCGTGACCACAAATCTAAACTGGAGATTATTATTTTATGATTATTTGATGATCCATGATATGAATGCATGTTTGTGTGAATTTTTAATGAAGAAATTTTATGTCTAAATTGTCCAATTTGTAGTTACGGACTAAATTGAATAAGTTGCAAAACTTAAGTTCTAGAAGCCTTAAGCATGAAATTGCTATGGATTATGAATTAGAGGTCCTTAAATAGTAATTTGACCAAGTTCTAAAATTTTGGACAAAAATGGGCATGAATAGGAAAAAATTGAAAGAAAAGCCTTAAGCGTATTTTGGTCATTTAGTAATTAAAAGAATAAAAAGGGAAAAATCAAGAAAAATTTGCTCATCTTCTCCGTGCTGTAGCCGAAATTTCCATGCTCACCATAGCTAGGGTTTCTTCAACTTTCAAGCTCAATATTTAGTGCGTGCAATCCCCGTTTTTAATGTTCTTTACATTTTAGAAGTTTTCATTATCCGGTCTAGCTATTTCTACCATTATTTTGAGCTAGGGTTCATGCAAAAAAACTTACCCATGTGTGACATGTATGTATTTTGATGTTTAATGGAAGAATATGAAAGTTTGATGTGTGATAAACATATTTTACAAAGTGATTTTACAAAGTTGTAAAATGGGTAGTAAATATATGAAATAAAGAAAAATGTGGGCTGCTAGGGTAGGAATATGAATAGGCTAGGCTTGGGTAATAAAGAAAATGCATGCATTTCATTATACGAGCATAAGGACCAATTTGTAAATAAGTGAGAAGTTGGGGGTAAAATGGTAATGTTACCAAAGTATGTGTTATGGGTCGATTCAAATAGCGTGTGTATTAAATAAGTTAAATTTGGCATTATAGATCAAGAAAAACATGATTCGGGTCTTGATTGGGAGAAAAAAAGGTTTACGAAGAAGAGATCGTTTTTATCATTTTGTACCGAGGTAAGTTCATCTACAAATAATGTGATGTTATGTTATGTTTTTGGTGCTTGAATAATATTTGAATTTAAATTCTTTAATGCTATTATGAGTTATGCTTTGATTACTCCATGAGTAAGTGATAGGTATTATGGACATTGAGATAGACATTATGAGCATGCTTAACAAAGATGTGATATCAAAAATATCGTTTGAGCCTTAGGAATAGTTTAGGATACAAGTGACATGTCATTAGGAATCATGTGATTTATGAGCTCATGAGATATGAGATATATGTTTATGTGGTTCCGGGTGCTGGTCTTGTACATTCTACCGGTGGCTGGATAGTCCGACATGTGTTGACGGATACCTAATAGCTTGTGTGAGCAGCCCATATAGCTACATCCTGACCGGCAGCTTGTGTGAGCAGACCCGTGAGTAGCTCGAGAATGAGATTTTATGTGTTATGTGATATGAGGTAGCTTTAGCTACGTATGTGGCACTTATGTACGAGCCTTCCGTGTATCTAATAGTATACTGAGTGTTCAACGGGTAATTTATCGAGTAAATTGATGAAGACCCAAGCAGTAAGTCAATGAGAAGAATGAGTAAGAGATTATGTTATGAGTTGATACAAGTATGTATACCGAACTCATGAGTAATGTTTTGGTATGTGATGAACTTATGACAAAGTTGTTCATCTGGTGAGTAAGTTTAAGTGATTTAATGAATTATAAATTATGTTCATTATGTTAAATGTATGCTAAATACTTGTTTAGATAGCATGCTATATGCATATGGACTTACTAAGCTTTAATGCTTATCCCTCTTCCTTTCCATTTCTTATAGTGTCGCCAAGCTAGCTCGAGGACCAAAGGACGTCGGAGACTCGATTACACTATCAGTTGGACATTTGGGTATAGTTAGTCTCAACATTTTGAGTATGGCATGTATAGTGGCCTTTGTCATTTTGTTATGTGTCATATTGATTAGCCAAATGAGTTGGCTCATGATGGTATTATGATTCGTTTTGTATAAGGCCATGAGATGTGGCTTATATTTCCTTCTCGGGTTGACCTTAATTATTTATGCATGCATGCATGCAATGTGTTTATGCTTGTGATGAGGTTGGTGGTTTCTTTTTTGTAATGGATGTTATAAATGACACATATGCTTAATGAATGAATTGGGACTAATAGGTATGACCATAACTATGGTATAATTGAATAGATTGAAGGTAGATTTATAAGAATGAATAAATATGAAATTGTTGTGGAATGCTGTATGAATGGATGATGGTTTGATTATGTGATATGTTGACATTCAAAGTCAAGGATTAATTATGATTGAAAGTATTTGAGTAACTAAATATGCTATGTTGCATACTGTCAAAAATGTATAATTGAGTGAGCTTTTAAGGGTGGCAAGTCGCTTGGAAAGTAGGCTAACTGTTGTCCACACGGGTAGACACACGGGTATGTGTGTAGGCCGTGTGTGACACACGGTCTGCCCCATTTGCGTGAGATCCAGCTGTGTGTCCCCTACACCCTAGTTAGGTGAAATAGGATGCTCAGTAGTAAATAAACAGGTAGAGACACGGCCATGTGTCTTAGCCGTGTAAAGGACACGACCTCAGGACATGGGCGTGTGCCCAGGCCATGTGAAGTCTACACTTAATTTTTGGAATTTAATACGCCACACGGCCTAAGCACACGAGCATGTGACTTGGCCGTGTGACCCTATTTGTGTTGATAATGTCATAAACAGAGAGTTAAACGGGCTGATGACACAGGAGTGTCCGTGTAACACCCCGAACCCGAGACCGTCGCCGGAGTCGAACACGAGGTGTTAACAGACTTTAAACCACTTATTAAAATTTTTCTAGACAAGCTGTCAATCTGCGTACTAGTCGCTTTAAAAATCATATCTTGAGCTCTGGAATTCGAAATCCAGTTCCGTGAATTTTCCCTGAAACTAGACTCATATTCCCATCTACATATTGTTTTCTAGAATTTTTGGTCGGGCCAATTAGTACAGTTTATTAGTCAAAATCTCCCATGTTACTGGGGTCGACTACGCTGACCTTTGCGCATTACGACCTGGATATCTCCCTGTACAGAGCTTCAATACTGATGCCGTTTGTTTCTATAGAAACTAGACTCAGAGCGGGATCTATACATATATGATATGACTCCTAATTATTTCTGGTTAATTTATAATGAATTTCCAAAGTCGGATCAGGGAATCCAGAAACCGTTCTGGCCCTGTCCCACGAGAACCTGATTATCTCTTAACATACTGTCCATAGGATCTTTTTGTTACTTCTATATGAAAATAGACTCATCGAACTTCGATTACATAATTTATTCATCAATTAATTCCACTCCTACTATTTTTAGTGATTTTTCAATCTCATGTCACTGCTGCTGCCAGCATCTGTTACGAAAGCAACTATGCCCACTTCGTGTTTACTCCTTGATCTAACTAATAATTCATCATGCATATCACAAATTATGATCATGACTAACCATGCCAAAGGCTAATCATTGTCAAACTTCCCCCTACTACACTATTGCCATATCATGAATTTTAACACCAAAATAATCAACCATGACGTATGGCATAAAAAGGTCGAATTATCAAGATTTGCGACCTAACGTATGAATCCAAACCCAACCGAACATTTATGCCATTTTCGCATGGCTAAAAGATTACATACCAAAGTTCAAACACAACATAATAGCCTATACATGCCGAAATGTTCTCCTAAGCCAACTAAGAAGAAAGTACCAAAACTCGCTATCCGGTGTGATGACTTCGATGACGGCCCGACCACGCAAAAAGAGACGAGTCCAAGAAACCTAGTATGGGTGACAAGGAAACACCGAGTGAGTTTATAACTCAGTAAGTCATAAGCAATACACTACCATCCATTAATAACATTATCACAAGAGGAAACAAAATGGAACGAGGCTAGTTACTCCATCCATACTGAACCATACCATAGTTCCTCCGACCTATCGGTTCAATCTCATACCAAATCATGCATTCACATTCCATATACTCATCAATAGGATATTCGAGGCATTTTCATAAATCATTTTATTTTCGTTACAATCATAGAACTAAACGGCCTTTCACCCATTCCACGATAAATCTTATGTACGTGACTTCAAGTATATTCGTCACATGGGTTCAAACTTACCAAGCTCAACTCCAAATATAGACATAGCACCTATTAGCCATGAGCTCAAGATACTTACCCGATCCGCTGTCCGTGATCGACTCAATAGCGTCGCACACTTAGTGTCCATAATGATTCAAGAACATATTAAGTCCGCACACTCAGTGCTATATAATCAGCTCGCACACCTAGTGCTACATAATCAAACTCGCACACTTAGTGCTACATAGTCAAACTCGCACACTTAGTGCTACATAATCAAACTCGCACACTTAGTGCTACATAGTCAATTCGCACACTTAGTGCTGCACAATTTAAACCCGCACACGTAGCGCCAATCTCATGGTCATAATTGTTTATACCTGCACATTTAGTGCCGAGATCAACAACTCAAAACATCTCACCTCTTTTCTTTTCATTCAACACTTTCATCATCACATACGTACATGCATATATATATGTATTTATTCATTCCATTCAGCATCATTACATAAACGTTATGACCATTTGAATTAATACCAACTATATGCTTAATGACTTACTTTATGTTGGGTAAAATAATTCCGAGTCGGCTACTCGATGACCTTCGATTCCCCTTGTTGGATGCCTCTCCTTTAGGTTCTTGAGCTTAAATAATACAAATAAGAGTATTCAATATTTAACCCAATAACATGAATTTATTTATCACATTCGGCAATCACATATCATTAAATTTTCAAACCAAAATGTCATTATATGACCACATATACACATATCCATATACTTAAGCTCAATAATTATAATGTAATATCATGTACCCACTTTAAGTATATTGCCGAATATACTTAATCATACATACACCTAACCAAAACAATTTCCTAAAATCTTTATATCATTTATACACTAAGCCGAATACTCTCACCAAGTTCACCTATATTCTTCAACAATTCCTTCATTGATCAAACACATATTCGGCTAAAGAAATGGCAATTTTAGCAACCTTCGATTTAGTACTTAACTTTTACCACATATCAAATAACTCATTTCCTTACTCATGTGACCACGTATATTCGGTCATGCATACACACATAAAATCAATTTGGAGACTCTATCAATCCAACATACATTCGGCACCTTCATCCACCATTCTACCAAGCATGTAATATTCAAACACAACCAAACTCACATTCGGCCCTAGCTCATAACAAGGTAGCCGATTCTTTTATAGTTCAAACACTCCTCTATCATCATTCACCTAACTTTAACATGAAACAACAAAACTCACCATTTCTCATCCAAATAACATGAACAACAACCATTTCTTGAACACTTTCTCATGACCGATTGCTCATGTTATCAACAAGATTCAAGATTTGAACATGGGCTATTTAGAACTCAAGTCAATTACTAAAACATGCATGCATCTCAAGGACAACATCAAACATACCTTAGTCTAGCAAACCACCATAGCCGATTTTCTCAAGCTTTTCCCCTTCCTTTCTTTCCTCTATTCGGCCAAGGATGTTCAAGAATGAACACTTTTTTTTTTGTTTTCTTTCTTCAATTCACGGCAACAAGGGGGTATGGATGAGACCATATTATATTTTTTTCATCACCCTTCCTTTCATTATTTAATCACCATGCTCATTATTTTATTTTTCTTAACATACATCACTAGCATAACATGTTGGAGACATGTTTCCACCCATAGCATGGCCGGCCACTATGCTTTAGTTTGGCTAATTTGACATGCAAGGACAACACTTTCCCACTTTAATACTATTTGGTCCTTACTTATTTACCTATCATAATTTTCCAAGTCTTTCAACTAGATCCTTTCAAGCAAAATTCACATTCCTAATATAAAATTAAAACATCAAATTTTTGTACAAGTACTATCACACATATAAGATATGCAAATAAAATTTTAACTAAATTTTATGACTCGGTTTTGTGGTCCCGAAACCACATTCCGACTAGGGTCGAATTAGGGCTGTCACAACTCTCCCCCACTTAAGAAATTTTCGTCCTCGAAAATCTTACCGGTAAATAGGTTTGGGTATCGTTCTTTCATCGAGCTCTCAGTTTCCCAAGTAGCTTCCTCGATCCCATGTTTGAGCCATAACACCTTCACTAACGGAACCCTTTTGTTTCGCAACTCCTTCACTTCACGAGCTAGGATACGTATCGGTTCTTCTTCATAACTCATATCGGCTTGAATTTCAACCTCTGATGGGCTAATTATATGCGATGGATCAGATCGATAGCGTCGAAGCATCGAAAAATGAAAGACATCGTGAATCTTTTCAAGCTCAGGGGGCAAAATCAATCTATACGCAACTGGCCCCACTCGTTCGGAGATTTCGTACGGCCCAATGAATCTCGGGCTCAATTTGCCCTTACGACCAAATCTAAGCACCTTCTTCCAGGGTGAAACTTTGAGAAATACTTTATCTCCAACCTGATATTCAATGTCTTTTCTTTTCAAATCCGCATACGACTTTTGACGATCCGAAGCGGCTTTCAAACTTTCGCGAATTACTCAGACTTTCTGCTCGGCATCCTTAATCAAATCAACCCCAAAGATTTACTTTCACTAAGTTCAGTCCAAAATAATGGGGTACGGCACTTGCGACCGTATAAAGCCTCGTAAGGTGCCATCTTAATGCTTGATTGAAAGCTATTGTTATAAGCAAATTCAATCAAAGGCAAATATCTTTCCTATGAGCCACAGAACTCTAAGACGCAACATCTCAACATATCCTCGAGTATCTAAATTATCCGCTCGGATTGACCATCGGTTTGGGGGTGAAAAGCGGTGCTAAAATGCAGCTTGGTACCCAAAGCTTCTTGCAATTTCTTCCAAAATCGCGATGTAAATCTTGGGTCTCTATCTGACACAATAGAAATAGGTACTCCATGTAATCTCACAATCTGAGAAACGTACAATTCAGCTAGTTTATCCAATGAAAAATCCGTACGCACGGGGATAAAGTGAGCCGACTTAGTCAGTCGATCGACAACAACCCAAATCGCATCCTTCTTACTTGCTGACAATGGCAGCCCGGACACAAAGTCCATTGTGACTCGATCCCATTTCCACTCGGGTATCATGATCGGCTGAAGTAATCCTGAAGGCACTTGATGTTCTGCTTTCACTTGTTGACATATTAAGCATCTTGAAACAAAGTCAGAGATGTCTCGTTTCATACCATGCCACCAAAACTGACGTTTCAGATCGTTGTACATTTTAGTACTACCCGGGTGGATAGACATTCGGCCATTATGAGCCTCATTCAAAATCATCGAAATAAGTTCCGAATTCCTTGGAACACACAAACGACTTCTAAACCTCAAACAATCATCATCATCCATTCGAAACTCTGATTCCTTGTTCAGAACACACTCAGCCCGTTTTGCAACCAATTCATCATCAACTTTCTGGGCTTCACGAATTTGATGAATCAACAATGGTTTGGCTTTTAATTCAGCTACTAACACATTCTCGGGTAGAACAGACAAGTGCACATTCATCGCTCGTAAAGCAAACAGCGATTTCCGGCTTAAGGCGTCCGCAACCACATTAGCCTTTCTCGGGTGGTAATCAATGACAAGTTCGTAATCTTTCAACAATTCAAGCCAACGTCTTTGTCGCAGATTCAAGTCTCGCTGAGTCATCAAATATTTGAGACTTTTGTGATCTGAAAATACATGGCACTTCTCACCAAATAAATAATGTCGCCATATTTTTAAAGCAAATACGATGGCAGCTAGTTCGAGGTCGTGGGTCGGATAATTTCTCTCGTGTGGCTTCAATTGTCTCGATGCATAGGCCACAACTCGACCTTCTTGCATCAACACGCAACTCAACCCAAGTAGGGATGCGTCACTATAAATGACAAACTCTTTGCCTGATTCGGGTTGCACTAAAATTGGTGCTTCAGTCAAATGAGTTTTCAGTTGATCGAAACTTTTCTGACATTTCTCCGTCCATTCGAACTTAACATCCTTTTGAAGTAGCTTCGTCATTGGTGTGGCTATCATCGAGAAACCTTTGACAAATCGTCGGTAATAACCGGCGAGCCCTAGGAAGCTCCGAACTTCGGTAACATTTTCGGAGGCTTCCAGTTAAGTATGGCTGAAATTTTGCTCGGGTCAACTCGAATACCCGATGCGGATACCACATGACCCAAGAAGCTAACCTCTCTTAACCAGAACTCACACTTATTGAACTTAGCATATAACTGCTTATCCCGCAAAATTTGCAACACTAGCCTCAGATGCTCAGTATGTTCGGTCTCATCTCTTGAATAGACCAAGATGTCATCAATGAACACAACTACGAACCGATCCAAATGTGGTCTGAAGATCCGATTCATCAAATCCATAAATACCGCAGGGGCATTAGTGAGCCCAAACGGCATCACTAAGAATTCGTAGTGACCATATCTCGTTCTGAAGGCAGTTTTGGGTATGTCCGAATCTCGAATTCGCAACTGATAATAGCCCGATCTCAAATCTATTTTCGAGAACACTGTGGCTCCCTTCAGTTGGTCGAACAAATCATCGATGCGCGGCAACGGATATTTGTTCTTTATCGTCACTTTATTCAGTTGACGATAGTCAATGCACAACCTCATGGTTCCGTCCTTCTTTTTCACAAACAATACTGGTGCACCCAAGGTGAGAAACTTGGTCGAGCGAAACCTCTATCCGTCAATTCTTGCAACTGAGCTTTCAACTCTTTTAACTCGGTTAATGCCATACGATACGGAGCTATCGAAATTGGCGCAGTTCCAGGTACAAGCTCAATACCAAACTCTATCTCCCGAACAGGTGGCAAACCCGGCAATTCTTCAGGAAAAACATCCGGGTATTCACAAACCACCGGCACAGATTCGGGTTTCTTTTCTAACTCTTTGTCATCAAGTACATACGCAAGGCATGCTTCGCACCCTTTTCTCACATATTTCTGGGCCAACATTGCTGATATTACAGCTGGCAACCCCCTTAAGTCTGTAGACTCAACTCGGATTACCTCGTTATTTGCGCACCTCAAATCAATAGTCTTGCTTTTGCAATTTACAACCGCATCATGCGCGGTCAGCCAATCCAAACCAAGAATAACATCAAATTCATCAAACGGCAAAAGCATCAAGTCCGCCGGAAAACAAGAACCTCGAACTACTAGGGGACATCTCTTACACACTTTGTCGACAAGCACGTAACGACCCAAGGGATTTGACACCCGAATTACGAACTCAGTAGACTCAACAGGTAGAGTCTTACTGGATGCTAAGGTTTCACATACATATGAATGAGTAGAGCCAGGGTCAATCAATGCAATCACATTAGTATCAAAGAGAGTGAAGGTACCAGTGATGACGTAAGGGGAGGATGCCTCCTCTCGTGCGCGGATGGCATATTCTCTAGCAGGAGTGCGGTTCTCGGCTCGAACAGCCGTATCAGAGGCCCCTCTCTGACTACCACCCCTACCTCCTAAAATTCTCGGTGGTCTACCTCTAGTTGTCACTCCACTAGGTCTTGCACCTTGAATCTTATTCTTCTCATCAAGCTCCGTGCAATCTCTAATGAAGTGGTCCTTCGAACCGCATCCGTAACAGGCCCTGTTAATAGACTTACCCCAACATTCACCTATGTGTCGTCTTCCACATTGGGGACATTCAGGTTTCTCTAGACGATTATTGCCCACACTAGCTACCGAAGTAGCTCGGGAGTCCGTCGATGGTCTTGCTCTGATGGAAATTCCCGCAGTCGTCCTCGACTTATTAGTGTCCTCCCTGAACTTCTTTACGGCTGAGAACGGAGCTTTACCCGTCGATCTTTTACGGTAGTCTCTAGCTTCAAATTCAGCCTTCTTCTTCTCCTTTCCAAGTTCTTCCGCCTTGCAGGCTCGTTCGACTAGTGTTACGAATTCTTTTATTTCAAAAATACCCATTAGCAGCTTTAAATCCTCATTCAATCCTTCTTCGAATCTTTTGCACATAGCAACCTCATCAGCTACACACTCCCGGGCATACCTACTGAGTCTTACGAATTCATGTTCGTATTCAGATACTGTCATACGGCCTTGCTTGAGTTCCAAGAATTCCTTACGCTTTTGATCAATGAACCGTTGACTAATATATTTCTTTCGAAATTCCGTCTGAAAGAAGTCCCAAGTTACTCGTTCGTTTGGGACTATGGAAATCAGGGTCCTCCACCAATAGTAGGCTGAGTCCCGCAACAAGGATATAGCACACTTTAGACATTCATCGGGTGTGCATGACAGTTCATCAAACACTCGAATGGTGTTATCAAGCCAGAACTCGGCCCTTTCAGCACCATCAGTAACTATGGCCCTGAACTCCTCAGCCCCGCGCTTCCTAATCAAGTCTACAGGTGGCTTACTCAGCCTCACAGGATCAGTAACTGATGGCATTACTGGCTCCGGGGGTGGATTATTCAAATTCGGGAATTGTTGGACAGCCGGATTGGTTCGGGCATACTGCGCGACCCATTCATTCATCATGGTAAAGAAGGCTTGTTTAGCCCCCTCACCTTGATTATTCGCAGATGACTGAGGTTCAACAGGCGGCGTCCCTTGTGCAGGAGCAGCCGCTACGCTCTCAACGTCATCCGCTAAGGTTCCTTCTACACCGGGGTCCATTTACTAATCAAAACAAAAACATTTTAACCGTCAGAAGTCATCACACATTTAAACATTAACATTAAGGCATGTATAGCTAGACTCATACGCGCTATGGTAGTCCTAGAACCGACTAAACCATAGCTCTGATACCAATCAAGTGTAACACCCCGAACCCGAGACCGTCGCCGGAGTCGAACACGAGGTGTTAACAGACTTTAAACCACTTATTAAAATATTTCTAGACAAGCTGTCAATCTGCGTACTAGTCGCTTTAAAAATCATATCTTGAGCTCTGGAATTCGAAATCCAGTTCCGTGAATTTTCCCTGAAACTAGACTCATATTCCCATCTACATATTTTTTCTAGAATTTTTGGTCGGGCCAATTAGTACAGTTTATTAGTCAAAGTCTCCCATGTTACTGGGGTCGACTACGCTGACCTTTGCGCATTACGACCTGGATATCTCCCTGTACAGAGCTTCAATACTGATGCCGTTTGTTTCTATAGAAACTAGACTCAGAGAGGAATCTATAAATATATGGTATGACTCCTAATTATTTCTGGTTAATTTATAATGAATTTCCAAAGTCGGAGCAGGGAATCCAGAAACCGTTCTGGCCCTGTCCCACGAGAACCTGATTATCTCTTAACATACTGTCCATATGATCTTTTCGTTGCTTCTATATGAAAATAGACTCATCGAACTTCGATTACATAATTTATTCATCAATTAATTCCACTCCTACTATTTTTAGTGATTTTTCAATCTCATGTCACTGCTGCTGCCAGCATCTGTTACGAAAGCAACTATGCCCACTTCGTGTTTACTCCTTGATCTAACTAATAATTCATCATGCATATCACAAATTATGATCATGACTAACCATGCCAAAGGCTAATCATTGTCAAACTTCCCCCTACTACACTATTGCCATATCATGAATTTTAACACCAAAATAATCAACCATGACGTATGGCATAAAAAGGTCGAATTATCAAGATTTGCGACCTAACGTATGAATCCAAACCCAACCGAACATTTATGCCATTTTCGCATGGCTAAAAGATTACATACCAAAGTTCAAACACAACATAATAGCCTATACATGCCGAAATGTTCTCCTAAGCCAACTAAGAAGAAAGTACCAAAACTCGCTATCCGGTGTGATGACTTCGATGACGGCCCGACCACGCAAAAAGAGACGAGTCCAAGAAACCTAGTATGGGTGACAAGGAAACACCGAGTGAGTTTATAACTCAGTAAGTCATAAGCAATACACTACCATCCATTAATAACATTATCACAAGAGGAAACAAAATGGAACGAGGCTAGTTACTCCATCCATACCGAACCATACCATAGTTCCTCCGACCTATCGGTTCAATCTCATACCAAATCATGCATTCACATTCCATATACTCATCAATAGGATATTCGAGGCATTTTCATAAATCATTTTATTTTCGTTACAATCATAGAACTAAACGGCCTTTCACCCATTCCACGATAAATCTTATGTACGTGACTTCAAGTATATTCGTCACATGGGTTCAAACTTACCAAGCTCAACTCCAAATATAGACATAGCACCTATTAGCCATGAGCTCAAGATACTTACCCGATCCGCTGTCCGTGATCGACTCAATAGCGTCGCACACTTAGTGTCCATAATGATTCAAGAACATATTAAGTCCGCACACTCAGTGCTATATAATCAGCTCGCACACCTAGTGCTACATAATCAAACTCGCACACTTAGTGCTACATAGTCAAACTCGCACACTTAGTGCTACATAATCAAACTCGCACACTTAGTGCTACATAGTCAATTCGCACACTTAGTGCTGCACAATTTAAACCCGCACACGTAGCGCCAATCTCATGGTCATAATTGTTTATACCAGCACATTTAGTGCCGAGATCAACAACTCAAAACATCTCACCTCTTTTCTTTTCATTCAACACTTTCATCATCACATACGTACATGCATATATATATATTTATTCATTCCATTCAGCATCATTACATAAACGTTATGACCATTTGAATTAATACCAACTATATGCTTAATGACTTACTTTATGTTGGGTAAAATAATTCCGAGTCGGCTACTCGATGACCTTCGATTTCCCCTTGTTGGACGCCTCTCCTTTAGGTTCTTGAGCTTAAATAATACAAATAAGAGTATTCAATATTTAACCCAATAACATGAATTTATTTATCACATTCGGCAATCACATATCATTAAATTTTCAAACCAAAATGTCATTATATGACCACATATACACATATCCATATACTTAAGCTCAATAATTATAATGTAATATCATGTACCCACTTTAAGTATATTGCCGAATATACTTAATCATACATACACCTAACCAAAACAATTTCCTAAAATCTTTATATCATTTATACACTAAGCCGAATACTCTCACCAAGTTCACCTATATTCTTCAACAATTCCTTCATTGATCAAACACATATTCGGCTAAAGAAATGGCAATTTTAGCAACCTTCGATTTAGTACTTAACTTTTACCACATATCAAATAACTCATTTCCTTACTCATGTGACCACGTATATTCGGTCATGCATACACACATAAAATCAATTTGGAGACTCTATCAATCCAACATACATTCGGCACCTTCATCCACCATTCTACCAAGCATGTAATATTCAAACACAACCAAACTCACATTCGGCCCTAGCTCATAACAAGGTAGCCGATTCTTTTTATAGTTCAAACACTCCTCTATCATCATTCACCTAACTTTAACATGAAACAACAAAACTCACCATTTCTCATCCAAATAACATGAACAACAACCATTTCTTGAACACTTTCTCATGACCGATTGCTCATGTTATCAACAAGATTCAAGATTTGAACATGGGCTATTTAGAACTCAAGTCAATTACTAAAACATGCATGCATCTCAAGGACAACATCAAACATACCTTAGTCTAGCAAACCACCATAGCCGATTTTCTCAAGCTTTTCCCCTTCCTTTCTTTCCTCTATTCGGCCAAGGATGTTCAAGAATGAACACTTTTTTTTTTTGTTTTCTTTCTTCAATTCACGGCAACAAAGGGGTATGGATGAGACCATATTATTTTTTTTTCATCACCCTTCCTTTCATTATTTAATCACCATGCTCATTATTTTATTTTTCTTAACATACATCACTAGCATAACATGTTGGAGACATGTTTCCACCCATAGCATGGCCGGCCACTATGCTTTAGTTTGGCTAATTTGACATGCAAGGACAACACTTTCCCACTTTAATACTATTTGGTCCTTACTTATTTACCTATCATAATTTTCCAAGTCTTTCAACTAGATCCTTTCAAGCAAAATTCACATTCCTAATATAAAATTAAAACATCAAATTTTTGTACAAGTACTATCACACATATAAGATATGCAAATAAAATTTTAACTAAATTTTATGACTCGGTTTTGTGGTCCCGAAACCACATTCCGACTAGGGTCGAATTAGGGCTGTCACAGTCCGAGTCCACAAAGGCGTCTGTGACCACACGGCCTACCCACATGGGAGTGTGACCTTGTTTCATGAAAATTTTCTAAGTTTTCCAAAAGTTTTCTAAATTTATCAGATTATTCCAGAGCTATACCAATGTATGTTTTGGGCCTCGTAGGGCCATACAAGGGACAATTTGTGTATGTATGAATGAATTTGATTGAAACAAAATTTTATGGCCCAGTTTTGTATGTTTACTTGCGTTTATGTCCGGTAATACCTCGTATCCTGTCCTGGCGGCGGACATGAGTAAGGGGTGTTACATTAGGAAATACTTTCTCAAACATAAAATTTAAATGCTAATTCGTTTGCTTTGAAAGTATCAATTTTGGGAAAATTATTTCCAATTTAATTCTAACATTTGTTCAAAAGTATTTATTTATTTATTTATAGAAAAACACTTAGATGATTACTTGATTATATAGCGGAAAATCTTCAAGTTTCAGTTTTGAAATCCAAATCTTAGTTTATTAACCCATGCAATTTGTTTTGTAGTTCTTACGTTTAAAAGTATCAAATACTGACGAATAAAACAAAACCCAAATCAAATATGAAAATGGATTACGATCCCAAAAGTCCAGATAAATTACTAACATAAATCACCACATTTAATTATATGAGAAAACAACCTAAGCTCCCGCACGCTGTCCATTCGCAAGCACGAAGATCACCTGAAACGTATTAAACAAATGAGTGCGCTAAAAGCCTAGTGTGTGACTCGGTCCACAAACAGAATTTTCTTGTAACATACATAAATGTAAATATCAACACAAAAATTTAATTATATTGTTCACATATACAAACATCATATCAGAATGTCATGTTATTAGAAACATATCTCAAATTAGAATGTCATATGTCCCAAAAAATATAGAGATCCGAATGCCATATTTTCTGTAACGCCCCAAAATTGGGCCTAGAAGTATTGGGCCTTGAGCATGTTAGTGATTAGGGGACTGCTCGTAAATATTTTAGTTAAGCAAGAAAGTGACATAAATTACATGTTTGCTATACTGGCTTAGCGAATTGGGTGTGTTTGGGTGTGTTTGAGAAGCCTGGGTTGAAGTTTGGGCTTTCGCAAAAATTTTAGTTTTTCCCCTTAAGTGAACCTTAGCTTTAGCTTGTAGGCCTTATAAATAATAATGCTTGTATTATGTCACAAAAGCTTTGTGGTTTGGTGGCAAGTGGCGTGACTTGGTAACTGGGAGAACTTCGGTTCGAATTCCATAACAAGCAAGGAGTATTTATTTTGTTAATGAGGCTGCAAGTGTTTGAATTGGATACGAACTCTGCTGAGGTGGTTGTGGAAGTGGTCAAAGGGAGGAAATCATGGAATTTGAAAAGGGTGGTTATGGATATGGAGGAGAGTTGGGTAGAGAGAATCATGGATTTCAAATTTGGAGAGTTTGAATTGGTCAAAGGAGAGTTTTGAAGAGAGAATTGGGGAGTGGATCGTGGAATACGAGAGTGGGGAGTTGTCTGCCGAAAATGGGATTCTCAACGTACCATAATAGGTCTTAGGCACTAGGTGCCGAATAGGTTACTTTTTGCCCTTTGCTGATGACTTTTCTCTCTTTTTGCTCCTCTCTCGCTACTGTTTGTGTAGTAGCCGAAATTTGGTAGTGGCCTTTTGGGTACACTTTGGGTTAACTTATTTTGATTTTATTCTGCGATAGGGTACTTCTATTGGACAAAAGTTTTCCTTTATCCATCACTCTCTTCTTCCCTAGTGTTCAAGGTATTTGTCGAACTTTCTTTTCCCCTCTCTTCCCCCTTTTTTTTCTCAAGCAATCCCTCTTAGCCAATTTCACCTTCTCTTCTTTTTCCATTCGAATACTTGGGGCTGATTTCTGTTTGCGCTTCTCACTCGTAGCTGAATCTTCCTGCGTTGATTAAGGTAAATGGTTTCTTCTCTATTTATGGCTAAACTTGGTGCTTGCAGTCACTGCTGCTTTGGATGCTTGGTTATCCTTTCCCTTTTTTTCTCTCTATCATTTTAGCACTATCCTCTAAACCATCTTTCTCTGCCATCTCTGACAGGGGTGTTAGTGTAGGCCGAATACTATTACCAACCTTTTTGGTTCCAAGTGTCGGTAAGTGGTCTCACTTGGTTCATTATATTCGCATATATGGTATGGGTTAACATGATGCAGTCGTAATGTAGAGTTCATCAAGGATCTACAAGTTCATCCTAACTAGCAGTTTAAGGTAGATAAACCATCTTCGTCTTGTCGTAGTAGGTAATATTTACGGTTGGGGTTTGAGAGTTGTGAGGAGGGTATTAATATTTATTGAATATAGATTATTATTTACCGTGTTTACTTGAAGGCTGTGGTGCTTGTAGTCTTGTATCGATATTCATAACCAGGTGTGTAATCGTTCACCACTCAATTACTGTCAAAGTCAAAAGAGGTGTGTAATCACATCCTTGTTAAACTCTGATTTGGCGAAAGTCGAAATGTCGAAATGCCAAAACGCTGGCATTCGAGGCCTCACGAGCGTGCGAATGCACGTGGGGCGATCTGAACCTACAAATCAGGTGCGACAAACTGTAGGGGCCGCCACGAGCGCTCTCGTGGACTTGGGCTTCTATGGTCCGAATAGGCCTGTGGGCCTGCTTGTGTAAATTTAACTGTAGGTGAGAAGTAGTTGCGCTTGTCATGTCGTGTACATGGCATAGGCCGTTCTGGGCCACGTTAGGCCAGAATGGGTCGTGTGGGCCTAATAGGCTCGTGGGCCTCACACAGATTAAATCCATGGTAAGTGATAAATATTGGACTGGGCTATGTAGGTCACATAGTCGTAACTGAGTTTGGGCTAAATGGGCTATACGAGCGTGTGGCCCACTTGGGCAGAGTAATTGGCCTTAGGCCCACTTACACCGTTATGTTTATTTAGGTTACTGTTGTCGCTCGAGGTGACAGTGGACCATCTGTTGGGTTGTTAGGACCCCGGTTTGTAAAATTAAACAAATAACCCAGTTTGTAAAATGACTGTAGTACCCCTTTATGGTAAAATGACCGTAATACCCCTATATGCTAAAATGACAATTACGTCCTTATGTTCTGTATGATTTATGTGCTTATGATTTACATATATGATTGTACTGAGTATGACTTTTTGTACACGTAATATTTATGACATGACATACTGCATGGGGTTGGGATTTTGATATGGAGGAAGTACTGTACTGGTGACTATGTCACATTCACTGTTACTAGTGGCTTTGCCACAACTACTGATACTCGTGGCTTTGCCACATTTACTGTTTCTGGTAGCTATGCTGCACTATTATTACTTTGCAGCTTTGCTGCGATATTGGTGTGCTGGGTGGGTAGGTCGATTTATATCCCCACATGGTGTGTTAGTTGGCACGAGTGGTATGCTGGCTGGATTTGGGTGGGATGCATAATTGTATTACACTGTACTGATACTTTATTGGGCTTAGGCCCACTCTGCTAATGTATAGGGCTAAAGCCAAGACTGCTCTATTACTAAATAAGGCTACGGCCCAGATTGTTTTGAATGTTTTGATTTCTGTTGACTGTTAGGGGATTACATATTGAGTTGTCGTAACTCACCTTTTCTTTTTAACTGTACAGGTAATCCCCAGCCTTAAACGATTTGGTGCTGCGAGGGACTTGGAGGTGGCCACATGTCTGCTGTATCTTGCATTTGACTTTTTTTAATTTAAATTTCACTTTTGGGTTTTTAATTTTTTAATAAGGCCGTTTGTGGGTTTTAATTTTTAATTGGGCTTTGGACTATATATTTTAAAATTGCTAGTCTAGGTAAAGATGAATTTTTAAAACAATTACTGTTTTCTAAAATACGCGTTTTTAACTTCATCGACTTAAAAAGCTTCCATGTTTTTAAATCAATTTAATATAACACTTATGGTTAATAAGGTAAGCGTTTTGAGGAGAAATTTTGTTAAATAGTAATAAAAGTATTTAAATTTAGTAACGGATTTTTACTGAAAAGATCAATTTTCGAAAAATACTTCGATGTGACAGGTCAGATTCGACCATAACGTCTAGGCTGGGTTTGAGGTGTTACATTTTCAGAAACATTTATCATATCAGAATGTCATGTTAGATCAAATGGTTAATTCTAAACTAGTTATATGCCAGTAAATCACATTAACTAACCACTCATCAGATTCCCTTGGAGTTCAAAAGAAAAAAATTTCCACTTTGCACACACGAGGACTCGAGCACATGGCCAAAGGGTAAGCTGAAGCCTTACCAATGAACTAGCAAGCTTATTCTTGTCACCAATTGTAATAACCTGATTTTTAGTGGTGTCAGAAACAGTGATTTTAGTGTCACCAAGTCTGATGAGTAAGTTCGTAAATATTCTTATTTAATATTTATGAGTCAAATGTGATTTTAAAAAGGTTTTTGATTTGATAATTTATGTTTTACAAGCGGTTTGCTAAGTTCAAGTGGTATGACCCTAAGGTCAAGTGGTTTTAGAAAATGAGGTATTGGGACCTCGTTTCTATAAACCGAGTAGTAAATATTTTTATAAATATATACAGAGTGTCGTTAATGTGGTAGTAAAGTTTTGTTGGAAAATTTTAATGTTTTGATAGTTACTTAAGCTAAAAGGACTACACCGTATAAGTTGAAAAAATTAACCACTATTAGTTTAAAGGTATTAATTGAATAATGAATATAAATTGATGGTTTAATATGGAAAATTAACAATAATTGGTGATAGTGGGCGGCAATGTGGTTGATTATTAAGTTATTATTTGAATTATTTTACTAATTAAGGTTTAAAGTATTAAAATAATAATAGAAAAGTAAAAGTAAAAGAAAAGTATCATCTTACCTTGTTATTCACCAAAAAGGGAATGAAGAAACTCCATTTGAGAAGCTTCAAGTTTCAGCTAGCAATAGTTTCTTGCATGTAAGCCCTTACACTATTCGTTTCTTGTGATTTTTATGTTTTTGAGATTGTTGTAATTAGGTTCAGCTAACTGTACCTTTGATTTTGTAACTACTAAAGATTTTGAATGTTGTAATTGATGAACCTTGTGATTTTATATGTTGAAATATTAGTTTTTATTTAAAAGTATTTTATTAAGTGATTTTTGATGAATTTATCAATTAGGGACTAAATTGTTGAAATAGTAAAAAATACAGGGATTTGATGTGTAATTGTTGTAATAATGGTCTGTTTTGGATGCAATAAGTATTCACTAGGCTCAACTTTTGGTAAAAATAGTTAATTTGCACGTTTTAAGCTCAGGAACTAAATTGAATAAAAGTAAAACTTTAGGGGCAATTTTGTAAAAATGTCAAAAATGATTAAATTGCATAAAATACATTGATTTACTGTCTAAATTAGTAGATTGACTGAAATTATTAATTTAGACCAAGATCGGGAAGAAAATCGAAGAGAATGAAAAATTACCAAAATGCCCCTGTACTTTGACATTTCTACAATTTAGTCAGGTAAGTTTGTATGAACTGTAACGCCCCGTACCCGAGACCTTTGCTGGAGTCGAACACGAGGTGTTAATGGACTTAATTCATTACTTAAACAGCTCATACAATTCATTTTAAAATTTCCAGACAAGCTAGCTAACTGCATCATAGTCGCTTTAAAAATAATATCTCGAGTTCCGAAACTTGAAATCCAATTCTTTAAATTTTTCCTGAAACTAGACTAATATATCTATCTACTAATTTTTTTCTAGAATTTTTGGTTGGGCAAATTAGTACATTTTATTAGTTAAAGTCTCCCCTGTTTCAGGGTTCGACTACTCTGACCTCTGTGTATTGCGAATCAGATATCTCCCTGTACAGAGCTTTAATGACTATTCCGTTTGTCTCTAATAAAACTAGACTCAATAAGGAATCTTTAAATATAAAGCATGACTTCTAATTATATTTGTAACATTTATGGTGAATTTCCAAACTCAGAACAGGGGATCCAGAAATCGCTCTGGTCCTGTTTCACAAAAATTTAAACATCTCATAAAATATAGCTCATATACCTGTTTCACTTCTTCCATATGAAAATAGACTCATCAAGCTTCGATTCCATATCTTATTCATTATTTAATTCCATTTATAATTGTTTTAGTGATTTTTCAAATTCACATCACTACTGCTGTCTGAATCTATTTTATGGTAAATTTTACCTATTTCATGGTTTCCATGGATTAGCTAGCAATTTGACATACATAACACCAAATATGATCATGATTAGCTATTCCAATGGCTAATCATTACCAAGCATTTCCATACCACTCAATAACCATATCATAAGACCATATATACAAAATTATTATAATGCTATACATGCCATACTCAAAATATACAAGCCATTATGCCAAGATGGTATACGGATAGTGTGAGCGAGCCTCCGACCGTTCCCGATTTCCGAGCTGGCTTATCAACACTACAAGGAATGAAAAGGAGGGAGTAAGCATAAATGCTTAGTAAGTTCACATGCAAATAGCAAGTAACATAACTATATAAGCAAACATAAAACATCATTTGCATAATCATCACCGAGACATTCATATCACATTTTCATTTATCATCTTACCATATTGTTGTTATATCGATTTTTCAACCCGAGGGTTAAGTACATACCTGTTCAAAGTACCCATTTCACAACACTTACCAATACGTCCCTTTTTCATCTTGAGTATTCCTCCATTTCAGTAGAACTTTACCCGTTGAACACATCAGAATATAATTCGGATACATGGAAAGTTTGCACATAAGTGCCACATATGTAGCCAAGCTACCATGTAACCCGCCCATAAGCGAACTCGGACTCAACTCAACGAGCTCAGGCGTTCGCATCCATAAGTGAACTCGGAGTCAACTCAACGAGCTCGGATGCCTAGTTACATCTCACGAACTCGGACTCAACTCAACGAGTTCGGACGCTCTCATCCATAAGTGAACTCAGACTCAACTCAACGAGTTCGGATGCCCAAATATCCCAGTGACATGTCACTTGTATCCTAATCCATTCCTAAGGTTCAACGGGACATTTTTCCCAATCATATGTCTCAACCATCTAATATGGAATGACGATGCCGATACTCGGTAGTATTTCACATTTTCTAAGTATATCACATAATTTGACATATTATCAAACAATTGTCACAAGTACGATATTTCATAATAATTATCATATCATTTATATAACATAAAAACAATTAAAATAATAACTATGTTACCAACATTTACATATGAACTTACCTCATATGCGAAAATGGCTACTTTTACCATTTCGTCCACAACTTGGTATTTTCCCCATTTTAGCCCGAATTTCAGTTTTCCTTGCTCTATCATTTAAAATATAGTCTAATTAGGACTCACATTATTCAAATTGACCCAAAATCATATTTTGGAAAAATTACAATTTTGCCCCTAAACTTTTGCCCCAAAGCTCGTAAATTAAACTTCAGCCTATTTTCTTATGTTTTATAACATGCTGATCATTTTTCCCTTCTATGGAAACATAAAATTCTCACTCTAACATGTACTTATGACTTAGGTATTTTTACCGATTAAGCTCTTTTGCTCGTTTTCGCTTAAAACTGAGTAGTACAAGTTGTCTAACATAATTTAAAACCTCATATTCTATCACAAAACATCAAAATACACAAATTTTACCTATGGGTATTTTTCCAAATATAAGCCCTAGGTTGAATTATTGCTAACATAAGCTTAATCGAGCTACCGGGATTCTAAAAACGTAAAGAACATTAAAAACGGGGCTTGGAATCACTTACTATGGAGCTTGGAAGCTTGAAACAAACCCTAACTATGGAGAACCCTTGAAATTTCGGCCTAATGAAGAAGATGGACAAAAATTGGCTTTTAATTTTGTTTTTAATTCATTTTAATAACTAAATGACCAAAATGCCCTTACTACTAAACTTTCCAAAAATTCCATCCATGTCCAATTTTTGTCCATAGACTTAGAAATTGGTCAAATTGCTATTTAAGACCTCCTAATTAATATTTCAATGCAATTTCATACTAAAAACTTCTAGAATGCAAATTTTGCAACTTATTCGATTTAGTCCGTACTTTCAATTTAAGCACTTTAGGCATAGAATTTCATCATGAAATTTTCACACAATCATGCAATCATATCATATTAATCAAAATAATTATAAAATAATTATTTCTATCTCAGATTTGTGGTCACGAAACCACTATTCTGATTAAGCCCTAATTCAGGATATTACATGAACTGTACTGTGTATAATGTTGATTAAATTGAATGTTATTGTATGATTTTATTGAAAATTAATCATTATTTATATGTTAATTATACAATTTATCGAGTAAAGAAACGATGAAAATTCAATGACGTACGATGACTATCAAGCCCCGTTTGAACCTTAAGAATATATAGGATACAAATGACATGTCATTAAGGTTACCATGTTTCGGGTGCTGCTTCTGAATGTCTTACTGGTAACTGAGTTCCAACATGTGTTGCAGATACTTGACAGCTTGTGTGAGCATCACCGTGTAGCTACGTTTCGACCGAAAACTTGTGTGAGCAGACCCATTTATGCCTCAAGAGAGAGCATCTATGTAAAGGAAAAAGGAAAGAAATGGTTTCGACCATATGTTGGCGCACAATGTGTGAGATTTCCGTGTATCCGATATTATTCTAAGTGATTCAACAGGCATACTAAGGGAATGAACAATAAGTGTTTCTATTGGCAATGTCATGAAAGTATGGAAAGATATGAGTTGTTGATGATTAAAGTATGTATAGCCATGTTCATTAAAAGTATGAATTCTTATATGCTATATTCATGAAAGTTATTTTATCATGTGGTTATTTTAGCTAAGTTATGTGTTAAATCACTAACTTGTGACTATGGTTAATGCTATGTTTATGTCTTGTCTGTTATGGAAATGAAATGGTAAGTGGTTAATTTGAAATAAGATATTTATTCGGTGATACATGGAAAATGTGATTTTTTTTTGAGATGGATGATAAATAAAATTGAATCATGCTCTAGTATAATGGTTATCCATGTCAAATTCAAATGAATCATGTTTTAATAAACTAACATGTGTTGTTGATGTGCTTAGCCTTATGTTAAGCTTGTGGATATGATTGATGTTTATGATTATGCTTCTATTCTACATATGAAACAGGTAAGAAAAGAGAATGAAACGGTAAGTACGTAATAGGAATGTATTATGATGTATTTATATGTGAGAAATTTTATGTATACTATGAATGAAAATACTTATAACATGGATAAATACACTAAGTCGAGAATTGATAATGTTGTTTAGGCTTAAGATAAGCATTGGGAACAAAACGGAGAGCAGGTAAATTGAAAGGTGTATAGTCTTACAGAAAGGTTATGGTTATACATTATGTCCCATAAAATCCATTCAAACTATGAATTATAAGTATATGTGATATTAAGGAATTTACTCATTTGTGAGTTAATGATCATATAGATTTATGAATTTTGGCATTGCCATAAAGTTATGTATATTCTAATAAGTTTATTATCGAAATGGAATTTCATGCTTGAAGTTTATACGAGCTTACTAAGCATACATTTCTTACATAGTTATTTTCTTTTACCTTTCAGATTATCTGAAGCCCAATCGGGTTGGAAGCTAGTCAGAAATCCATCACACTATCCATCAATTTTATTGGTAGATTTTGATGCTTTGGTCGGGGTTATAATGACATGTATAGGTGGACGTATGTCTAATGTTTAGTTAATGATATCAGCGTGTAATGTTGCTTTGAATTTGTAAAACTTATGATATTTGATGGCTTGATGATTGGAGTGCTTTTGGTAGTTTGATGTTTAAATGTTTAAATGGTTGTGATGCATGTGAGAAGTAGTCACAATGGTAAGGTGATTTGGATATGTTGATGTAGAAACAACTTAATCGAAAGATGGTTAAATAGGCAAATGTATAGGTGTTAAATAGTCAAATTGGGGTTTTTGAGTATGATATTGGTATGTGAACATTGTGGTAAATATTGGCATAAAATTAGTTATAAAGGTTAGTTGATTTGTTGTTAAACTTAAAAAATGTATAATCATGTTTGATTGCTGTGATTGAGATGCCTTTTGGGCATATTGGTTGTATGATTAAATACTATGGTGATCTAGCTTGAATATGCATGTGTTAGGTACATTTTGAATGCTTGAATATAGGTGCAAATGACTTGTGAGGGTGTGCTTGAATTAGGTTAAAGAAATGGCTTGAATTTGGCCTATTTCTTGTCCACACGGCATATGGCACGGGCGTGTGTCTTAGCCGTGTGTGACACACGGCCATGTCACATAGTCCTGTGTCCTTAGTAGAATTTTAAAGGTTTCATTTCTAGAGTTTCATGGCCTGGCACACGTGCGAACGATTTGGTTGTTGGACCCAAGTTAGAGAGTTACACGGGCGTGTGTTCCTACTTCGAATGCCGACTTGGCCTGAGACACGGGGTGTAACACTCCAAACCTGACCCTGACGTTATTGCCAGATGTGACGTGTCACATGGACTTACGACTTAGTATGCATTCATTGGTTTAAGTGATTGGGGTGGTCTTTGTAAAAACAGCGGTTGAATGAAAAGCCGATTTATCAATCTTTAGGCTATCCATTTTTTGTGCTTGTTGAGTTTTGGAAACGTTTATTAATTTTGAAAACCCGCGCAGCCTAACACTAGCAATTTCGACATAGTATAAATATAATCAGAAAATAAAACCATAGCGGAAAAAGAAATTTAAATAGCGACCTTATTACAACTTAAAACCCAACATTAAATCAGAATATAAAAATAATAAAAATAAACTAACTTAGAAAAACCAACTTTACAGATGATGTGGCCACTCCAAATCCTTCACGGCTCCAAGCCCACTATGGTTGGGGATTTCCTGCAGAGATGAAAATAAAGGGTGAGTTCGGTAAAGTCAGTGTGTAACATAACCCAACCATTGCCCAAAACAGATCAAACCTCAGAGTCAGACTTATCTGGGCCTTGGCCCAATACAGAAATCAGAATGAAGCCCATAGGCCCATGGCAAATACAGAACAAATATATCATGAATGGAGAAATCCCAACCCAGAGCCATCCATAACACCCCCGTACCAGCCTTACACCATGTGGGGAGACTACTCGACCCACCCAACCGCTACACACCACAGAAATTGCAACGAGGCTGCCAGATATTGTGACGAAGTCACCAGATACAGATATCATGGCTAGGCCACCAGAATAGATATATATATGTGTCGAAGCCACCAAATTGCAGCGAGGCTGCCAAAACGCTTCCTCCATCAATATAAACCCATGTCCCATGCAACAGAAGTAATATGTCATGGCATACGTATACAGAAACAGAACATCATGCTTTTTAGAAAAAAATAACCCTAGGGGTAAAATCGTAATTTTGCATACATAAGGGTATTTCAGTAATTATTACCTATTGCTAAGGTTTCATGCTCATTCTAACGTTTACCAAGTAATCAGAAGTACTGACCTCGTCTTTTTACCAAAGTGGGCCCGTTCGCCCATTGGCCCGTTTTCGGTCCATTAAGCCCAAAAATACCGTTGTGCACGAAAATGCACACTCTGCACTCTAATCATCCAAATGCACCATATTCATTAATAACTGTCTCACGAGCGCTCACACGCTCGCGAGTTCACAAAATACCAACGTTTCAGAATTTTGGCTTTTACCGATTCGGTCTAAGGCAGGGTGTCGTTTACACACCTGGTTGATGACGATTGATGACGATATCTCCCACGTGATAATCCTACAATTGATCACTAACACATTAGACTTACGAATTAACGATAACTAACATAAATCCACGTCAACTAACCCAATCATCACACAAGTTAGTCATTTACGCACGAGGGGCAAAATAGTCATTTAACACCCTAGGGGCAAAATGGTAATTTTACCCCACAATGGTATCTCGGTAATTCTACCCTACAGGGGTATTTTGGTATTTTTACCCTACAAGGGTATTTCGGTAATTCTATCCTACAGGGGTATTTCGATAATTCTACCCTATAGGGGTATTTCAATAATTCTACCTTACAGGGGTATTTCGGTAACTCTACAACTTATCCACTTGGGCCTACGGACTCATTGGGACCACATGACTCATTTCAGCCCATCGCGGCCCGAAATAGTCGTCCTACTGCTAGAGTAATGAGAAATACACACCTATTAGGAGACTGCAGTTAATCCACGCTCCAAACACTCTTAGCTGACGCCCAACCCAAACGAGCACGTCACAAAGCGAAAGGGATCAGCCAAGAAAGGTATGCCTACTCTCCTTATAGTTTGCTCTATTTAAAGCCAGCTCTCCATCTACTCTTTTGTTAGCTTCCTGATGTGGGATCCCTCCATCACCAGAGCTTAAAACCAACCCCAACATAGCAAAATAATCAACCTTTGCGTGCCAAGGGATTCGAACCAAAGTCTTCTCACATGCCAACTCATGCCACCACCACTAGGCCATCAACTCATTTTTGTCATAAATCCAACACATTAAACTTTAAAGCGCACCTACTTGCTTCCAGATTTATTGAAAAGAAAAACCAAAATATATTGCAAGAGCCAAGACTTGAACCTTGGACCCCTTGCTTCCTCTATGGTGTCACTTCCTTGTCCTCTAAGTGGCGCCACCTTGCCACTACACCACACACCTTTTTGTGTCATCTTTTACCCCTTTACTCTTAAAAGCCCAAACGCCAATTGCATCACCTGTTCATAAAATTAAAATTCCGAAGACTACCACGGATTTAACTTAAGTTTGGGCCTTCCAAAGGCCCACTAACCTACTAAAATATATATTTTAACCAACCAGAACACACACAAATTTTAAAAATCATAGAAACACAGAAAACCCGAAAATTGGGGCATTACACGGGGTGTGTATCAGCCGTGTGAGTCACACGGCTTGGCTGCACAGTCGTGTGACCCCTGTAGGATGAATTTTTATATCTTTTTCTATGAAGTTCTAAATGTTTTCGATTTAGTCCCGAATTGTTTCTTAAGTGTTTCTAATGCCTCGAAGGCTTGAAAAGGGGACGTTATGCATTTTTTGAATGGAATATAATGTGTTTTTATAAATTATTGTAATTGAATATAGTGCATTCTAACGATGGATACGGGTTAGACATGTTACACTAATTGCAAAAAAAATATAACTCTAATAACCCAAAGTCAGGGCTTAGGAAAAAAATTAACAAAAATAAAATAAAAGGATTCGAACTCAAAACCTCTCACAAAAATGCACAACACTTAACCACTGAACCAGATTAATTCACTTTACAAAATATTCACAGTCCTAGCTGAAAAGCAAGAAGTAATTCGGTTTAGAAGATTAAACTAGTTTCGCATGGAAGGAGCTTGAATACATGCATTTTTATTATGTTTTAGTTAAGTTTTCTTAGTTTTATTTACATTCAATAAAATGTGCAAATATAACCTTTTATTGACCTTAGGGGTCGAATGAGGCCTAAAGTAGGAGTTTTCTTTCCCCATCTAATGACTGCTTTATGCAAAAAGAAGGGTGTACCTATGAAATCTACTAAGCAGTCGCTGAAACCTTCTAGAAGTATCATCGGGGCCACCTTGTTCCAACAATACATTGACCTACGAGCCAATCAGATAAATGATTGGAACCAGTGACAACAAGAAGCAACAACTACACCAGTTTCATCCCAGAGGTTGAGACAAGGTCAATAAGAAGTTGGTTAGAGTAGTCATCCAAAGTTAGGTTGGATAATTTAGTGGATGTAGGAATCAGGACCAAATTTTGAAGAACTTTCTAGGCAAAAGAACATCCGGGTCCCCAATTATACACCTGGTATGTTTAGGCCAACAAATATGGAACAAATAGAAGAAGGGCAAGAAAGTGAGGACGATAAAGGGGATGACCGAAGTGAAGAGATGGATTTTGAATAGGATGATTGAACATTTTTTATTTTTGTGAAAACTTGTAATGATTGTTGGATATTTTTAATTTTAGCCTTGTAGAAGTAGGACTAATAATAGTTTTTATATTGCATTTTTTTTAAGTTTTCTTTGTAGGAATCCAACACGAAGGAGATACAAACAATTCGAGCTTAACACGATAAAAGGAGGAAGCACCCACCATTAGTAGTTGGAGTAACCACGATCAATCGAATAACTTTATTCTTTATATTTATATGGGCTAGACTGTGATGACAATGTGTCAACTAAGGGGTGTGTGGGGGGGTAACATAGAAAACTTGTTTATTGTTACCTTTTTCTTTGATTGTTCCTTGTCTTTGGGGGGCTTGAGCTTGTAGAAATACAAGTGATTGGTTAGAAACATGTACATAGGTTGCTTATGTTTACAAATAAATTTGGTATGATGGTGGTGATTTTAAACTCGTGATTATTAGACTACAAAGTTCTATATGCTACACTGTAAATAGGCAATCAGTAATCAACTATACCAAGTGATATAGAAAATACAAGGAAACAAGCATGCTAGTACAAATGGTAAATGGTTGAATTTTTATTTTTTGGGTTGATTAAGTTTGTGCATGTTGAGATACTTAGGGATGACCTAAGGCACTGGTTGGAATACATCCAAAGCCAAAAAGCCGACCTATATGTTTTTCAACTTTAGTACCAAATTTTGAGCCTATTAACACTTCTTGATAAACCTCATTACAAAACTTGAGCCTATTAACACTTCTTGATGAACCTCATTACAAACCTTGAGCCTAAAAAAGTTAATTTGTATTTGCCTTTTTTTCTTTGGTCTTGTGTTGCACGACTGTAGACGCCTAGCCATGTGTATTGATGGTTAGGTAGATCAATCACTACAGAGTTTGTAAAAATAGAGTGAAATAGGAAAGATTGGTGCGGTATGGAAACTATAAATTAGCCCCATGAGCGGAACAAAAAGAAAAATCCAAAAAGGAAATTAGTACGAGTAGAAAAAGTCTTAAACTAGCAAAAAAACATTCATGAGTGAGATGTATTGAAAAATAGAAAAGTCACAAAGTCACAAAAGAAAGAAAAACTCATTCATTAGTGCACAAAAACTCATAAGGCTAACAATAGTTACTATGTCATGCTGTGGTTTCTTAGATATGGAGAGACAAGGAAGGTGAGAGAAGGAGAAATAAGGTAGTGAGCGGGTAAAGGTCACAAAGGGGGAAGAATAGGGATTAATATGACGTGCAAAACTATTTTTGTGTTTGTAAGTCTCTTGATGTTTATCATCTTTGAATTTTATACTTGTCTTAAACCTCAGAACATTACAAGTCGAAATGTCCTATGTGACCTAAATATCCTTATGTGATAAACCGTAAATTATACATATTTTTACCCCATGTTTAATGCATTTTATGGATGATTTCCCATTAGAATTGGTGAATTCGATGCTCCTAATGCTTTAATTTCATGTTTTATACTTAAGAGAGCATAGGAGAGCAAAAGGAACGAGAAACGGGACAAAAACGAAGAAAATGGGCCAAAGTACGAAATCAACATGGCCTGGATCTCCTCACACGGGTAGACCACATGGCCGTGTCAATTTGGTAGGCTCGAACACGGCCTGAAGTAATCAAACACGGGCATGTGCCATGGGTGTGTCCCTGCCGAGCCCAAGTTGAGTCCAATTCGGAAAAGGCTAATTTTGAGGGCTTTTAGGCATTCCAAAGCCTATAAATACACCCTAGAGGAGGAAGAAAAGGAGAGGGAGAATAGGGAGTAAGGAATTACTCCAAGAAAGCAGATTGATCCATCTCAGAAGCCGGATTCATCATCAAGACTGAAGATATCTCCTCAATTTCTCTTCAGGAGTTTTGGGTTTTCTTTATGTTTTGTATTCTTTATTCTTCTGAGATGTTTTCTTATTTAGTTATAAACTAAAACCCCTAAATACCTAAGGGGAATGAAACCTAAGACGAATCTTGTTATTATTTTCTGAAACGTATGATAAATATTGAACTTGTTCTTAGTTATGTGTTCTTAATTCTTGTTTTGATATCCCAGGATACTGATTCATGACAAGCTCTTATTCAGAGGAGGAATAGACCCTGTCTAAGAGTACATTTGTCATAATTCAGCGGAGTTGATTACGCGCCTAGACATAGGGTGACAAGATTTTGCCGGATTAGGGTGAAACCTAATATGGGGATCCATAGATCGAGTTAATGCAACCCTAGAGTGTTAATTAGAGAAAAGTCTCGGTTATTCAATCTAGGGATTAAACGTTATTAGTCTTGAATGGGGATAATAACATAACTTAGGGATCTCTGTGGAACAAGTTGAATGAATAAATCGTCCGATTCGGAGCCAGAATAACAAGTAAAGTCTAGGTGGATTTTTCCTTAGGTATTGTCTTAAGTCAATCAATATTCCCCAAAAGCAATTCCCCAATTCTTTTCTTTGTGAGTTCTTAGTTTAGATAATTAGTTAATTAAAACAAAACCTCTTTATTCTTAGGCTAGATAATAAAAAGACAGTTATTACTAGTACTTTTAGTTCCTTTGGGTTCGACAATCCGGTCTTGCTAAATCTATACTACTGTTTGATAGGTACACTTGCCTACATCGCAATAATAGTTAGTTCAAGAATGAGTAATTATAAATATTTAAAACTTATCACGAAATCAAGCGATTAAGTTTTTGGCGCCATTGCCGGGGAGCTAAGATATTAGGAACGCTCAATTTTTATTACTTTAGCCATTTATTTTTCTTGCAATTTAATTTAATATTATTATTATTTATTAACTTACTTTTTCTTTCTCTTGGTAGGTTTTTATAGTTTATGACTAGAAGAAACCCGTTAGGATCATTACTTTTTGACAAGGAAATCGATCGTACAGTTCGCAGAAATCAAAGAGAAATAAGGCGAAGCTTACGATACACAGAGAACAAGCAAGAAGACGATACTCAACCCCCAATCGAAGAGATGGCTAAAAACCAAGGCAATCAGCTACCTCCTACAATTGCGGCTAATCAAAATCCTGCTCCACGCACTATATATGATTATGCTAAACCTTTTTTAACAGGAATTGAATCTAGCATAGTTAGACCTGCTGTAGCTGCAAATACTTTTGAATTAAAACCTAACACTATTCAGATGATACAACAATTTGTTCAGTTTGATGGTTTGCAGGATGAAGATCCCAACTCTCACTTAGCAAAGTTTCTGGAATTTTACGATACAGTTAAAATCAATGGCGTTTTTGATGATACCATTCGTCTTCAGTTATTCCCTTTTTCATTAAGGAACAAAGCTAAACAGTGGTTGAACTTGTTACCATGAGGGTCAATTACTACTTGGGAAGAAATGACTGAAAAATTCTTACTAAAATATTTTCCGCCGGCTAAAACAACTAAATTATGTTATGATATCTCTTTTTTTGTGCAGATGAATTTAGAAACCCTCTACGATGCATGGGAAAGATACAAGGACTTACTGAAAAGGTGCCCTCACTATGGGTTACCGCTTTGGCTCCAAGTTCAAACATTCCACAATGGTTAAAATCCTTAGACTCGGTAAATGGTTGATGCAGTTGCTGGTGGAACCATCAATAATAAAGCACCTGAAGATGCCTATGAGTTTATTGAGGAGATGTCACTAAATAACTATCAGTGGCAAGTCATGAGGACAAAGCCAACGAAAATAGCCAGTGTTTATAACATCGATTCAGTGTCCATGCTGTCAAATCAAGTAGAACTCTTGAATAAACAAATTGATGGTTTTCTTAGTTCTTCACAAGTTCACCCAGTAATGCAGTGCGAAGCAAGTAGCAGTGGAACAAGCCATTCGGAATATCAACCTTATGCCCATAACATGGATAACGAGCAACTAAACCACATGGGTAATAATCCTTGACCTCAAAACAATCCATTTAGTAACACTTACAATGCAGGTTGGAGGAACTATCCCAATTTTTCGTGGGGATGCCAAGGAAATCAAAGACCACAACATCCTCCGGGTTTCCAGCAACCACCCTACCAACAAGAAAAGAAGCCGAACCTTGAAGAGATGCTCTCAAAGTTTATATCGGTGTCAGAAACTCATTTCCCGAACACTGAGACATCACTTAAGAATCAACAAGCATCAATCCAAGGGCTCGAAACTCAGATAGGCCAGCTTTCCAAACTAATCTCCGAACGACCACAGGGTAGTTTGCCAAGTAATACTAAACCCAACCCAAGGGAACAACTCAACGCGATTAATGTTCAAGACGACGAAGGATTTGTGGAGCCTGAAACAAAACCGCGGCAAGAAACTATGGTAAGCAAAGGTCAAGGTGAGGTAGATCAAAATACAAACAAATCATTGAATGTCGAATATAAACCTCGTGTACCATACCCCAATGCGACAAGGAAAGACCGCTCAGATGAACTATTTTGTAATTTCCTTAAACTCTTAAAAAAATTACATATTAACTTACTGTTTATTGAAGCTCTATCGCAGATGCCAAACGCAATGAAATTTTTAATAGAGCTTTTAGTAAATAAGCGAAAGTTGGACGAGGCGTCGCATGTGGCGCTAAACGCAGTGTGCTCAGCTATTCTAAAAAATAAGCTAATGAACAAACTAAAAGATCCAGGGAGTTTCACAATTCCTTGCTTAATTGGTAGCTTAGATGTTAATAATCCATTAGCTAATTTAGGGGCTACTATCAACATCATGCCTTTTAAAATATTCAAGCAACTAGGCCTCGGAAAACCCAAACAGACTAGGATGAGCATTCAATTAGCAGATAAATTGATAAATTTATATTTCCCGTTGACTTTATTGTTTTAGACATAGAGGAGGATAACAATACTCCTTTAATCCTAGGAAGGCCCATTTGAGCAATTGCTAAAACAATTATTGATTTTGGCACAAGTGAGCTCACACTTCGCGTAGGAGACGAAACACTCACCCTTCAAGCTCGCAATTCTGACAACACATCAGAAATTGAAGGTGATTGTCTAAACCATTCTATTAAAATTGACCACATGATACAACCCACTTTGTAGGAGATAAGTCTAAAGGAAGTACATGAGCCACTCTCAAACAACAGTAGAGGTTCTATTCATGAAGAATAAAGGCTGGAAATAGAGGAGCTAGATGAACGGTGAACACGTAAATCGAGAACATACGATAAACCGAAACTACGCCAAAATGAGCCCGATACCTATTCAAATCAATGATAAAGTCTTATTAGATGCCGCAGATTCCCACATTGTCACTACCACACCAATTGAGGAAATCCCTCTTACGATACTCAGTATTTTTCCATCCAGTACGGTGGAGGTGAGTCATCCCAAATTCGGCACTTTTAAGGTAAACAATACCTGTTTAAAACCTTATTTTCAGATGGATAGTGGGAATGAGGAGTATAAACTCCTCGAACCACCATGATTATTCAACAGAGAGGTAAGTCGAGCTTAGACTATAAATAAGCGCTCCTTGGGAGGCAACCCGAGCACTAACTGTATTAACTTTTTCCAAAATTTAGTCTTCAACATCTAACTTACTAACGGAGCTCTTTAATACAGGTTTTCCACAGAGACACGGCCAAGCACATGGGCGTGCTTATGGCCGTGTGAAAATAGGGCAAGGATTTCCCCAACACGGGCTACAATACAACGCTACGGTTGTGCATCATGGCTGTGGTCAAGCCTGGCAAAGCAACACGGGCGTGCAACACGCCCATGTCCAACACCTGTGGTTGAACCTGTCAAACTAACATGGGCGTAGGGCTTGCACACAAGGGCGTGGGAGAAGCGAACGAAGCTAGACACGGTCATACGACACGGCTGTGTTAACCCACACGCCCAAGGTACACGGGCATAGGATGAATTTCAGACGCGCCCAAGTAGGAAAAAATGCCAAACACACGGGCAAAAATGGGGGAACACGGGCGTGTGCTATGAATCTATAAATACCCTGCACTATTCACTTTCTTCCCCATGCAAAAACCCTAACCCTAGCTGCTGCAAGTTCACACGGACTCCCTGCCACTCCCGTGCACCGCCTACGACTCTATTCTCGATGGCCAATCTCTTTCTTTAGTGTTTGTTTACTCCTTTTTCTTTTATTTCACTGATTTATAATGCTATTTATCATATTAATCTATATTTTTCATGTTATTTTAATATTGATAATCACATAAATTTCATTTATAAAACAAGTTATCATCTTTCACATGTTTAAAATCTTACTCATTACATGATTCCTACACTTCATTTAATTAGTTTGAAGTGAATATTCATGGCTAGGATAGTTGAAATAATCATGCATATTGTGTTGAAATCTCTTTTAATTCATATAGTATTTTGCATTCCATTCCTTGCCATTTTTACTTATATCACCATGCTAATGCCACAAAGAAATGGGTCATTGAACTTGTTGTTTTAATTGAATTTAGTAATTGTGGCTGAATATATTTATGCATTTTCCTATTCGAATTTAGTCGCATTCCTTTTATATATCATAAATTGTCCACTCATCAAAAGACGAATTGATGTTTGCACTTGCAGGTACACAATGTCGTCTTCAAGAGGAAAGAAAACCACTGTACCTGCTTCAAAGAAGAGGAAGGGAGCGACCTCTTCCGCGGGTCTAATCGCGAAAATTCATCACCCTCTCTTACAGTTCCCCCGAGGGCCCCAAGAAGAACTGTTCCAAATACTTCAGGCTCCTCAACACCGTGACCCAAGAATCATCCCTCACCCTCATCTGCCAGATGTCTCCACAAGGCATCTCGAGCATGCTTAGCATGAGGATGATCGAGAGGCGCCGAGGAACCTACCCTCCCCTGTATCTTCTCGCCCAATCTGCCGAGGAAGAGGCCTATGAGGACATTCCTGATGATGTCCCCCCACACCACTACCCTCTCGTCCAGTTCATTAGGCGTCTTCATACGCTAACATCTCTGAGCGCCTCACCCAATTCGAGCAATAGTATTTTCAACGATTTGACAACATTGATGCTACTCTACAGCAGATTTGTCAGTACCTCTACATCTCATCGCCAGTCCCACCACGTGAACCATCCAGCGATGAAGATGTTTAAAAATATTTATTTATAATTTTATGTTTTTATGTTAATTTTTATTAAAACTACTTTTTATTTTTGTTAGATTTTAGAATTTTATTTTTAATTATTAATTTCGGTCATTTCTATATGAGTACTTATTCTTCCTAATATCCCCTAAAAAGTTCCTGATTTTATCACAGTTATATCGAGCTCTTAAGCTCATCATCACATAGGAACAAAAACTCCACCGAGAAAGGTTCTCCATGACAGCCATGTCCTGTTCGCCCATGACCATAGCTACCACTAAAGATAATATCCTTTTTGCGCAGGACTTATGGCCTAATGAACCTCTACGACCGCTAGAGTATCCTTCTCCACTCTCGAACCGATTACTCTCTAAAACTCCAGTTCAAGGAATTCATCATACAGGAGGTTTCACTTCTCTCCCTATCTTATTTTTATACTCTAATATCTATCCTTGTACATTCAGGGTAATGTATGTCTTAAGTGTTGGGGGATATTTATTCCATTATCAAAAAAATCCCTGAATAATTGCCTTGTTCTCTTGAAAAGCTTTCATATCATATTTAGGATAAATTTTAATTGATTTATGATTTTGATTGATATATCTTGAATTAAAACATAGGCAATTATGCATTGATTCTTTAAACTTTAAGACATTACAGAATCAAACATGATGAGTTGATTTTTAAGAATTTAAATCTTAGGTTGTTTCCCCAAAATTTAGGTATTACTTTGAGTTGGGATTCACAAGTTTTAAACATCAAAAATCCATAATTTTTGTGAGATTTTTTAGCCTTTTGAGCATCTATTAATTCTTTCATGCTCACTTTTACTATTGCTTTGAGTGCGTCAGTATTGAACTATTATTCTAGAACTTGCTTGATTATGCATGTCGAGACCACACCATTTGATTTGATATGTCAAAATGATTAAGGCACTTAGGATTAACCCACTCAAGCCATGAAAAGCCTACCTCCATGATTAACCTCTAGTAAACCCCCTTGAGCCTAACAAACCATTCTTTGTATTACCCTTAATATTAACCCTTAAGCCATTATTGTTAAAATCCCCAAAATTAATCCCTATTTTTGTCGAGATTTGAGTTGAATGGATTGCTTAGCTATGTTTTGTTCTTAATAGTTAGTCTATGTTATTTAACTTGTTCTTAAAAAAACTATGTATATTTATTAGTAATTCGATATTCTGAGAAGAAGCTCTATTGTACGCAAGTGAAGATTAACTCTTTTTCTAGTTAGGCAATTTTTCAATTCAAACTCTTTTTCTATTCAGGCAATTTTTCAATTCAACCTCGATTCTAACCCTTTCTTTCAGCTTGTGACCACACCCCTTAACCAAGCCTCATTACAACCCACTAAAGACCTTTTAATTGATGTATCATCTTAAATTATAGTGATTGAGATTTGATTTTCATGCAAGCCTATGGTAATGACTTTTCATTATTGACTACTGAGTGCTTCATTTATTATCCTTAAACACCTCGAGTGATTTGAGTGAATCTTTAGTGAGGATGTAAAACTCTGTGATATTCTGAATCAAAGGTAATTACTTAGATGAGGGGAGACACCTATGTTTGCATGAATAAAATGCTCAACCTGGAATGTTTGGAACTTTTATGTTCTTTTAGTTGAATTCTAAATGTATGATTACTTATGGTATAATGTGCGATATTATCGATAGAAATTAAAAATTGAGAAGAATTTATTTTGATTATGAGTTGAGAATTTTGCTTGAGGACAAGCAAATGCTTAAGTGTGGGGGTATTTGATAAATCGTAAATTATACATATTTTTACCCCATGTTTAATGCATTTTATGGATGATTTCCCATTAGAGTTAGTGAATTCGATGCTCCTAATGCTTTAATTTCATGTTTTATACTTAGGAGAGCATAGGAGAGCGAAAGGAACGAGAAACAGGCCAAAAACTGAGAAAATGGGCCAAAGTACGAAATCAGCACGGCCTGGACCTCCTCACACGAGCAGACCACACGGCCGTGTCAATTTGGCAGGCTCAAACCTGGCCTGAAGTAATCAAAGACGGGCGTGTGCCACAGGCGTGTCACTGCCGAGCCTAAGTTGAGTCCAATTCGGAAAAGTCTAATTTTGAGGGCTTTTAGGCATTCCAAAGCCTATAAATACAACCTAGAGGAGGAAGAAAATGAGACGGAGAATAGGGAGTAAGGAATTACTCCAAGGAAGCCGATTGATCCATCTTAAAAGTCGGATTCATCATCAAGACTGAAGATCTCTCCTCAATTTCCCTTCAGGAGTTTTGGGTTTTCTTTATGTTTTGTATTCTTTATTCTTCTGAGATGTTTTCTTATTTCGTTATGAACTAAAACCCCTAAATACCTAAGGGGAATGAAACCTAAGAAGAATCTTGTTATTATTTTCTAAATCATATGGTAAATATTTAACTTGTTCTTAATTATGTGTTCTTAATTCTTGTTTTGATATCCCAGGATACTGATTCAAGACAAGCTCTTATTCAGAGGAGGAATAGACCCTGTCTAAGAGTACATTTGTCATAATTAAGCGGAGTTGATTGCGCGCCTAGACATAGGGTGACAAGATTTTTCCAGATTAGGGTGAAACCTAATAAGGGGATCCACTGATCGAGTTAATGCAATCCTAGAGTGTTAATTAGAGAAAAGTCCTGGTTATTCAATCTATGGATTAGACGTTGTTAGTCTTGAATAGGGATAATAACATAACTTAGGGATCTCTACGGAACAAGTTGAATGAATAAATCGTCCGATTCGGAGCCAGAATAACAAGTGAAGTCTAGGTGGATTTTTCCTTAGGTATTGTCTTACATCAATCAATTTTTCCCAAAAGAAATTCCCCAATTCTCTTCTTTGTGAGTTCTTAGTTTAGATAATTAGTTAATTAAAGCAAAACCACTTTATTCTTAGGCTAGATAATAAAAAGACAGTCATTACTAGTACTTTTAGTTCCTTAAGGTTCGACAATTCGGTCTTGCTAAAATTATACTACTGCTCAATAGGTACACTCACCTACATCGCAATAATAGTTAGTTAAAGAACGAGTAATTATAAATATTTAAAACTTATCACGAAATCACGCGATCATTATGCAAGAAAGTTTATCATACTAAACATAAGCCGAAAAGTACTTGTACGATTTATTGATGGAATACTACAAGTGAGACTTTTAATACTTGTATATTTTGTAACATATTGAACCTAGATGTGTGAGATGAAAAGTGGTAAGTCAGATACTCATCATGTTAAAGTTGTTAGTAAGCATGAAATGCTTAAGTGATATGCTCCGAAGTCAATACTTGTATGATATTTGCTTAAAGGTTGTCATCTTTATTTCTTATTTTTGTTTATGTTGCTTGAAGACAAACAATGACTTAACTTTGGGGGAGTTTGATTTGTCGTAATTTGGTGTAGCAAATTGAACTTTTTTTCGCATTTAAGGAGCTTGAATACAAGAATTTTCATTATGTTTTAGCTAATTTTTCTTATTTTTATTTAGATTCAATAAAATGTACAAATTGAGTCTCTTATTGACCCTAGGGGTCGAATGAGGCCCAAGGGTGAGCTAACGCACTTTTGAGTGTGTAGGAGACCATTATAAGGTGAATTAAATGAATACTAGTCACTATGTCACAACATGGATGACTTGTTGTTGTAACATACGGAATATAATAGAGAAAACTCAAGTCTGACTTTGATGTCGCAACATACCTTAAAGATGTAATAAGGAGAAGTATATTGCAACCTCTTTCGTGACGCATATGCTAGTGTGTCGCATAACGACACTATGACATAAGCTAAATTCCAAGAAGGGATGTTTTCGTTTGCACAATCAAACCTAAACCTCGAGGACGTCAGCTAACCTAGGGTTAAGGACGACGACCACCTAAAAGATATAAATATGCTCTTTTGGCTCATGTTATATATATATCATTCCTTTATTCTAAATTAACTTTGTAAATTTTAGTTTGGTTTCCTTTCATTTTTAAGTTTTAGATTACTTTTATTTATTCTTGGTGATTTCAAGAGATCTGAATTGTGGAAGCTTTCAAACTCTGTGGATTTGTACTTAATTTCAATACAATGAGGTTCTTGCATTTACTTTATCTTGTTAATTTAATTAGCATGCTTTCTTTTTATATTGATTTCATATTGTCTACAAAAGCTATGAGGACCTAATCCTCCTGTGGGGGACTAGCTAGTGGAGGTATAATCTATTAATTATTTTATAGGGTTACTCAATGGATTAGCTGTTTGGGAAAGGAAGAACATAAAACAAACCTTGGGCTTAACAATCTTAAGAAGTCATCAAAGTGCAAGTTAACCCAAAATTGGTATTTTCCATTCGTGAACATCTTTACCCCTAGCTAGTTTTTACTATAAGGTCAAAAGATAAGTAGCTCTTACTGACTCATTATTTTAATGGAAGATCGGAAGATCTTACTAGGGTAGCGACTAGTTGATTGACGAGGAACCTGAAGCAATAATTGATAAGGATTACCGAAGCGAACTAATAACCCATAATCAAGATTTGATTTACTCTATTCTTCTATTTCCTAAATTTTTATTTTATTATTCTAAAACCTTTAAAAATCTTTTTTTTATGTTCTCTTACTATAATTTATTTAAGGTATATTAAAGTATTGATTAAGCATTAAGGTGCAATAATCCATATACATAGGAAGCAACAAAAAATAGTAGTGTAAATGTCATGAAAATGATATGAATGTATCAAAACTATCTTAATCTTCATCATTAGGGGAAAACAGAGGAGTGGAGGGATGGTGTATTAGAAGTGAAGCCATTTGCATCTCTAGAGTCAACAACCAAGATTAATATCATCTCTAAAGCCCTAAAGAATGTAGAGCATCGAGGATGACATCATTAATATCAGAAGAAGGTTTAGCAGCTTGTGATGATGTTGTTGGAGAAGGAACATGTTCGAGTGAAGGAACATGCTCGAGTGATGAAATATCTTCAAATGCGCCTTCAACCTCGACATCTTTATTTGCAGTCAAATGACCACTCTTGATCCATTCACCGTAGTTAGCATCTAAATGGTAACTTGCATGGTGAAGCGCCCCATAACTAATAGGTTGATTAGAGGTAATTGGAGTGTCTCCAAGGGTACTAATACCTAACTTCCTAAAAATATATGACATGTAAAACCCCTCACCCATATTCAACGCCAAAATAGGGTTACAGAGCATTACCAGACTTATAGTGTAACATCCTAAATTAGGACCTAGTCAAAATAGTGGTGTTGGACCACAAATCTAACATTAAAATAATTATTTTATGATCATTATGAGGTTTAGGATATGATAATAAGCATGTGTTAAAGTTTCATGAAGAAATTCTATGTGTAAGGTGTCCAATTGGAAATTAGGGACAAATTTGAATAAATTGCAAAACTTGGATTTAGAAGCAATTTGTTTAAAATTCCTTTGGAATGTTAATTAGAGGTACTTAAAGAGTAATTTTCCTAATTCCTAATTTTTTGGACAAAAATGGGTATGCATGGAAAATTGTGGAAGTTTAGTAAGGATGGGTATTTTGGTCATTTGGTAATAAATTAAATAAAAAGGGAAAATGAAGCTAAAATTAGCTCATTTTCTTCTCCATGCTGCCAAAATTCTAAGGGTCTCCATAGTTGGGGTTTTCCAACATTTCAAGCTTGATAGTAAGTCAATCCTTGCCCCATTTTTAACGTTCTTCGTATTTTTGAGATCCTCGTAACGTGTTTTTTCTATTTCTACCCATATCTCATGCTAGAGTTCATGTTTAGAAAATTACCCATGCATGAGATGTTTGTGTTTTGGTCAATTATGAAGGAATATGAGAGTTTATAGGATGGTAAACAACTTTTACTAAGTGGTTTTTCATGGAAATGGCTTAAAGGACTAAATTGTAAAAGTTGTGAAAATGGGTAGAAAAATATAGAATGAAGGACAAACATGAGTTGCTATGAGTATGAATAACATTCTGCTAGGCTTAGGTAGCCAAGGAGTTACATGCATTTCATTATACGAGCCTTAGGACTAAATTGTAAATATTGTAAAAGGTTAAGGGCAAAATGGTCATTTTGCACGGGGGTGAGTTTTAATCCTAAAATGAAAAATGTGATGTATTAATAGTCTAATTTTATTGATATAGACCCCAAGGTACAATTCCGAAGGTCGACCGTGGAAACGAAAGGTTTCAAAATAACCAAGACACGAATCTGAAACGACTACCAGGTAAGTTCGCATAACCTGAAGTAAACTTTTAATATACTTAAGTATGCATGTTCTTGAATGTATGAAAATTTTGATATTCATTGTATGATAATCCATGAAATGTACTAGTGTAAATGAAAGATGATAAATGTCCCGGTTGAAATAGAAAGGAAAATCCGATGGATAAATTATGGCTAACATGACATGGGATCCTGCATGCGTTGCAGAAAAGGATTTAGCCCAGACAGGTAATTCGATGATCTCAAAATAGGAAGGATCTAGCCTAGACAGGTAATCCGAGTGATCGAGCCTCGAGAAGAATATGGGTGCATTAAGGATTTAGACTGGACATGTAATCCGACTGAGGACTAAATTTAGCCTGGACTGGCAATTCAAATCCGAGCTTTATGAGAGCAGTTGTCATTAAAAGGGATTTAGCCTGGACTGATAATCCTGACATTGTTCTATGAGTTAATACTACGGGGGATTTAGCCTTGACAGGAAATCCCACCATAAGATGTAAGGTTAGCGGGAGTGCGTACTTGAGATGATCACTTGTATGACTTAACAATAAATGGGTTATCCCTCGAGATGTCCAGGAAATTCAAAGGGATTAACATGAGAAATAGAAATGGAAATATTGAATTGTTGAGCTCACTTAAGACTAATGACATGATGAATTATTGCCTAAATATGGTTGTATGCTAATTAACCGGTAAGTTTGCTTTCCAGTTATCTGAACTTACTAAGCATATAAATGCTTACCCCCTTCACTTTTCCCTGTCTTACAGAGCTCGCGGACTCGTGAAGATTGGAAGACGGTTGGAGAATCAACACACTATCGACTTGTCCCGCTTTGGTATATAGATACTTTTATTTTGTTTAATGACATGTATAGGATTTTTGGTTATTTTGTTATATGTGTCATTTGGCTAGCCAATGTAAGGGCTCAAATGGTATACTTATTCTTTTGCATATGGCTATGAGATATGGATCATATTGATGTAGGCTGTAAACCTACTAATGATGCATGTTTATGTTTAAATGTTTCATGAGAAATGATTATGAGGTTTATCATGGATGAATGCTTGAAATGGGACCTAATAATTTGAGAGTGGACATGGCATATAATGGTATATGGTTATAATATAGCCTAAGTGTAAAATGTAAAATGTGCTATGTTAATCCCTAATACAAAAAGGACAATTTAGCATGTACTAAACCGATGAGATGAGGTTAACATGCAATAAGTTATGTCAAGGTTGTTTAAAAGTATAATTAGGCCATGTTAAATACCATTCCAGTCTATAAGTGTGTATGGAGGGTAGAGGGTGACCAAATTCTTGGAAAATAGCTCTAAAAAGGTCCAAACGGTAGACATACAGGCATGTGTCTAGGCTGTGTGTGACACATAGTCAGTCCCCATGGGCGTGTCGCCTGGCCGTGTGCCCCAAAATGGATGATGATGTCATAAACAGAATGTCTGGGTTTTTTGGGCACGAGCGATCACACGGGCATGTCCAGGCCTTGTGAGGGACACGAGCCAGGGATACGGGCAGGTGTTTGGCAGTGTGTAAACCCTTCAGGTTCAAAATGAAAAATAAATCTAAATAATTCAACACGGGTGGGGCATACGGGCGTGTGAGGCATAACCCTAGAATTTTACTAAATTTTTTTATAGTTCTTGGTTTAGTCCTTGATCGCTTTAAATGTATGTTTTGGACCTTGTAGATCCATAATCGGGACACTATGATGTTTTTGATCCAATTTAAATTAGAATGAAATTTAACCCATATTTTCTGAAAGTGTTGGAGTATGTGCCTGGTAAAGCCTCGTACCTTATCCCGGTCTCGAGTACGGATAAGGGGTGTTACATATGGCACAATAATCATACATTTCACATACATTTCTCAAATTCAATTAATCATCAATCAAAATCATTCACAACGTCACTAACACAAGTTTTGGGGGTTTCAGGACTAAACCGAGAACTCAGGAAAATTTTACAAAACTTAGAAAGTTTTTCCATAAAACAAAGGACACATGCTCTTGTGGCCCGGCCGTATGTCTCGTACGGTGAAAGACACGCCTATGTCACAGGCCATGTGAACATTCAAAATATAAACACATGGCCATGTTCCAGCCCGTGTCCGACCCCGTGTAACTCTCTAACTTGGGTCACACGCCAACAAACACGCCCATATGACAAGCCCGTGTGCCCTAGAAATGGCCACACACACCCATGTGCTAGGCCGTGTGGAGCATACTGACTTGATTTCAATTACAACCCCTGTGGACACACTTCCGTGTAACCTAACTGCGTGTTACACATGACTGAGACACACGCCCGTGTCTTTGCCCATGTGGACAAAAAAATGCTATTTACCAAGCCATTTTGCCACCCAATCATGCTTTCACCTACATCAACCCAATTTGCACCAAAACATAACAGAAATAATCATTTAAAACAACCCCATAAAATCTAATTCATTCAAATATTATACCATTATCCACATTATACACAAGTCACAAAATAGGCCATTCCAATTATACAAAATTCACATATACAAATGAACTAATTAGACACTTTCAAACAAGCTTCATTATGCATCAATTTCAAAAACATATAAATTCTCCAAAATCAATAATTTGACATCCACAATACATATAATCCACAAGCATCATATATCCATCCATAAACTCATAACACAAACCATATACCCATATATATACAACAAAATTAAGCCAACTCTCATGGCTATATTCAAAACCAAAGTATATACTTTTACAAATCAATTCAAATGGATAAATTCATTATCAATCCATAACCAAAATGACCATAATCCTATACCTGTCATATACTTAAAACGCTTAAGTTCAAAAGTACCAAAGTGATAGTAGGATAGTATGATAAAGTCTCTGACGATCTCCGAATCTAAACTAGATTTGAAATCACTAAAAACATGGTAAAATAAATAGAGTAAGCTTTATAGCTTAGTAAGCTCATATGATTAATAAGTATAATTTACCAATTCATTCACTGTAATAGCCCATTTTTAGTTAAATCGGAACAGTGGTTTCAGAACCACAAATATGAAGTTGAAATAGTTATTTTACTATTATTTTAATGTCTACAACATGATAATATGTTTGCGTGAAATTTTCGTTAAGAAAATTTTTTGGTTTAAGTGTTCAATTTGATAAAAAAAGACTAAATCGTGTAAGGTGCAGAAAGTTTTGTTCAAATAGATAAAGGTATTAAATAGCCATGAAAATAAATAGTGAAAGTCCTTAAGTTGTAAATATATCATTAGTAAAGTAAGTGGACAAAGATGGACATGGTTATGTGAATATTAAATGTTATACATTAAGGTTAATATAGTAATTTGTAAATAACTTAAGTAAAATAATGAAAAAACATAAGGTATCATCATCTTTTCTAAATTTCCACCGAAAATAAAAAGAAAGAAGAAGCCATGGAAGCCATTTAGGGTTCGATCATTGCATTGCTCAATTGTAAGTCCGTTTTTGTCCCATGTTTAATGATTTATGTGTTTTTGAGATTGTTGCAACTAGGTCTAACTAGCCTGGGGACTATTTTTCAAAACTGTGAAAGATTGAGGACGTTGCCATTGATGAGTAGGCATGTATTTTAGTAATTGATGATAGATTATGAATGTTTGATGATAGTTACACAAGTTTTGTTAAGTGATTTTTACTGAAAATACAAATTAGGGATTAAGTGGTGAAATGTGGAAACATTGTGGTTAAAATGTGAAATAAATGAAAAAATGGGCTGCTAGGGACCTAATTGAAATTTTTCTAGCATGGGTTTGGGTGAAATGGCATGAATTTGTAATTTTATGAAATAAGGGCTAAATTGTAAAAGTTGTGAAATATTTGGGGCAAAAGTGTAAAAGTGCTTTATTGAGTGTTTTAGATTAAATTGAATAGAAAGATTATTAAATAAGCTAAATTTGATATTATAGAGATCAAGAAAGAAGGTTGGATCTAGATCCGGGGAAAAATAAAGTACTCGACCAATCGAACTATTTTACTATTTTTGTGAATCGAGGTAAGTTCGTAAGTAATAAGTTTCATTGCAAATGTATTTTAAATGCTTTGATATCGCATAAACTATGAATACGAGACTACAGACATGTTCGATGATGATTTGAAAAATATGAAAATCTCGGTTGATCCTTAGGAATAGATTAGAATACGAGTAACATGTCATTAGGGGTTATTGGGATATTAGGATTCGAGTGCTGGTCCTGTACGTCCTACCGGTGGCTGAGTATACCGGCATGTGCTGCGGTTACTTGATACCTTTTGCGAGCAACACCGTGTAGCTATGTCTTGGCCCACAGCTTGTTTGAGCAGGCCCGTTGATAGCTCGAAACAAAGCATAATGTTATATGAGAGTGAGATAGCATTGGCTATGTATGTGGCACTTTAGTGCAAGTTTTCAATGTATCTGATAGTATTCTAAATGGTTCAATGGGTAAATGATAGACGTGGTTGATATGAGGTTGATACGAGATGGTATAGGTATGTACATGAACCGTATAAGCTTTAAATTGAAGGAATTTGTCTAAGATACGTATCATCTTATGATTGATTATAAGAAAGGTTTGTTAATTAATATGAGTTACATATTGGGATATTCAAGTTGTAGAATTGTATTTTTATAATCAAATTGCGTTTATTTCATATGAGCTTACTAAGCTATAAAACTTACTTTGTTTATTTTACTGTGTTTTATAGTGACCTAAAAGCTAGCTTAGATTCAGGGATCGTCAGAGACATCGTCACACTTTCCTACTATCATTTTGGTACTTTTGAGATTATGTTTTGATTATATGGCATGTATATGATTTATGGTTATTTTGGTTATGAGTTGATAATGATTTTGGGTCATTTGAAATGGCTTGTAAATGTTAAATGTTTTGGCTTGTTTATAGCCATGAAAGTTGGCTTAACTTGGTTGGTTTGATTGTGAATATATTTGTACATATGGCTCTTATTATGTACTTGAATATGGAGATGTGATGATAAATGGTATTTGGTATTTATAAGTACTACATGATTGAGTAATGAACTTGACATCTTATTGAAATTAGGTAAAATAATGCATGTTTAGAAAATGACCATATTGATGATTTGATAAAGTGAAATATGGCATGAAATTGAATGGCACATTGCGGTATTTGTGTTTTGTATTGGTTGGTAATCAAATGGTATGAATTGAGTTTGATTGGAGTTGTTTTAAATGCCTATTTGTGCCATGTTTTGTGCACCATTTGGATTGATGTAGGTGTGCACAAGTTTGGGTGTCAAAATAGCTTGGTAAATACCCTATTTTTGTCCATATGGGCGTGTATCTCAACCATGTGTGACACACAGTCACGTACACAGTTGTGTGGCCCCTGGTGTTGAAATTAAAATTAAGTCAGTATGCTCCACACGGCCTCACACACGGGCGTGTGACTTGGCCATATGGCATGAGTCAGTATACCATACAGGATTGGCACGGCCCAGCACATGACCTAGCATACGGACGTGTGTGGCCATTTTTAGGGCACATGGGCTAGCCACCAGGCATATGTGTAGGCCGAGTGACCCAAGTCAGAGAGTTACACGGGGCCGGACATGGGCTTGGACACGGCCACGTGCTCCTATTTTGAATGTCCACAGGGCCTGCAATAGGGGAGTGTCTTTGGCTGTGTGAGAGACACGGACAGGCCACATGGGCATGTGTCCCCTGTTTTTTGAGAAAATTTTCTAAGTGTTCTAAAAGTTTCTAAAGTTATTGGTTTAGTCTCGAACCATACCGAATGCATGTTTTGGGCCTCACAGGCTCGTATTAGCGACAATATGATTGATTGTGAATGAATTGTATTTGAATTGACTAATTGTTGAGAAATGTATGTTTAAATGTGTAATAAGTTTAGTAATGCTCTGTAACCCTATTCCAGCATTGAATACGGGTGAGGAGTGTTACATTTATTGGTATCAGAGCTACAGTTTAGTCGATTCTAGGACTAATGTTGCATATGTAAGAGTCTAGGTATACATGCCATATATAACCAGTGATAGTGTGATGACTCTTGACAATTTAAACTATGTTGTCATATACTAAAAGGATCCTAATCGAGCTATAGCTAACGATACTGAAAGTAATGCGCTTGCCTCCTTTCATGGAGTAGCGCAATCTGAGTCTAGACCCGTATCAGGTAGCCAAGGAGGACATGCTAAAGAAGCCTTCTGTCAGATGATGAATGAGTGGTTTATGGAGTATGTTTGAACAAATTTGATTGCTCAACAACCTCCACCCCCACCTAATCCCCAACCGGTTCCCGTGGTTGATAAGATTAGAAAACACGGAGCTGAAGAGTTTAGAGCTAATGTGGATGACAATCTCGAGAAAGCTGAATTTTGGCTTGAAAACACTATCAGAGTTTTTAATGAACTTTCTTGTACACCGGTAGAGTGTTTAAAATGTTTCGTTTGACTTCTGAGGGACACAACTTATCAGTGGTGGAATACCTTAGTGTCAGTGGTTCCGAAAGAAAGAGTTACTTGGGATTTCTTTCAAGCAGAGTTAAAAAATAAATACATTAGTCAACGGTTCATTGATCAGAAATGCAAAGAGTTTTTAGAGTTAAAACAGGGCCGCATGTCTGTAATCGAATACGAGTGAAAGTTTTTGAGACTTAGTAAATATGCTCGGGAATGTATTTCAACTGAGGCCATTATGTACCAGAGATTTAAAGATGGGTTAAAGAAGACATCAGACTATTAATCAAGATTCTAGAATTAAAAGAGTTCGTGGTACTAGTTGATAGAGCCTGTAAAGCCGAAGAACTTAGCAAAGAAAAGAGAAAGGCAAATTTTAAAGCTAGAGATTCGAGGAAAAGATTGATGACTAAACCATATCAATCTTCGTCAAAGAAATCACGAGATTTGTTTAGTCGCTCAAATGCATCAGTGAGATTTGAGATCATGTATAACAATAGTTTAGTCCTAAAGCTCAAGCTACATCAGTGTCGAGTGTTGGCAGTGTGAGAAATAATAGACCTGAATGTCAGCAATCTAGAAGATGACATCCTGGTGAATGTAGAATGAATGACCGATCTTGTTTCAAATGTGGCTCGCAAGACCACTTTATCCAAAATTGTCCCAAGTTAAATGAGAAAGATACATCTTAGATTGCAAGATCAAGCAACAGAGCTGCTAGAGGAAGACTGACCCAAAACATTGGAAGTATGGGTGGCAATCGCGGTACTACTAGAGATTCTACACTGAGATTAGAGGTTAAAGCACCTGCTAGAGCTTACTCTATTCATGCTCGCGAAAATACGTCATCACCTGATGTTATCATTGGTACATTTTCTCTTTATGACACTAATGTGATTGTTTTGATTGATCCTAGATCAACTCATTCATATACTTATATGAATTTGGTGTCTAGTAAGAGTTTGCTTGTTGAGTCTACTGAGTTAGTGATTAAAGTATCGAACTGCTTAGGCAAGTATGTTCTAGTTGATAAAGTTTGCAAGAATTGTCCTTGAATGATCCAGGGTTACTGTTTTCTGGTTGATTTGATGCTACTACCTTTTGATGAATTAATGAAATTTTGGGTATGGATTGGTTGACCCTACATGATGCCATTGTGAATTCTAGACGAAAGACAATTGAATTGAAATGTCAAAATAGTGAAATCCTTCAAATTGAATCTGATGAGTCAAGTGGATTTCCTGTTATGATTTCGTCTATGCTAGCTTAGAGATGTGTGAGAAAAGGTTGCAAAGCTTATCTTGTTTATGTTTTAGATACAAAAGTGTCTGGATCTAAGATTGAATTAGTGCCCGTTGTCTGTGAATATCCAGATGTGTTTTTAGAAGAATTACCGAGGTTGCCACTGATCAGAGAGGTTCAATTTGCTATTGAATTAGTGCCGGGAACATCATCGATATCTATAGGTCTGAACAGAATGTCTCAGGTAGAATTGAAAGAGTTGAAAGCTTAATTGCAAGAGTTAACTGATAAAGGTTTTACACAACCTATTTTTTCGCTCTAGGGTGCGCCAGTGTTGTTTGTAAATGAGAAAGACAAGTAAATGAGAATGTGTATTGATTATCGACAACTCAACAAAGTTAAGATAAAGAACAAGTATCCTTTACCGGGAATAGATGACTTGTTTGATCAGTTGAAAGGGGCAACAGTATACTCAAAGATTAATTTGGGTTCGGGCTATTATTAGTTGAGGGTTAAATATTTAGATGTGCCAAAAACTACATTCAAAACAAGGTACAGGCACTATGAATTTCTTGTTATGCCTTTCAGATTGATTAATGCTCCTGCAGTTTTTATGGATTTGATGAATCGGATTTTTAGACTATATTTTGACAGATTCGTTGCTGTATTCATTGATGACATTCTGATCTATTCTCAAGATGAGTCTGAGCATGCTGAGGATTTGAGGATTGTGCTACAAACCTTGAGAGATAAGCAACTCTTTGCTAAATTTAGTAAATGTGTCCGTGTGTCACACATGGTCTAGACACACGCCCGTATGGACAAAAAGAAGCCATTTCTAGCTTCATTTCTCACGCAAAATTTCACCCAAGACCTGCACTCGAAACATACAACCAATACCAACCATTTCAAGCATTCAATTTAGGCAATTTCCATCATTCAACATAGCATACCATTACATGCATAGGTGGTTATAAACTTACCTTGGATTAACTTAGGAAATAAAAACCTTTGATAACATATATTCAACTTAACACATGTGTATATATATATCATGATAACCTACTTAGTAATACCAAAATGAACCATTACTAGCCATTCCAATGGCTAGGTTACAAGACATCATTATCAAGCTACTAATGGTCAAGTTGTCCTATACATGCCATTATACCAAAATGATTTTACTAAGTATACCCAAAATGACTAATTGATAGTGTGATGATGGTCCAGTGATCTCCAACCCTCGCGAGCTTCTGAGCACTATAAAACAAGGGAAAAATGAAATGGAGTAAGCATTACATGCTTAGTAAGTTCGTATAACGCGAACTAAACTTACCAATCCCGTTTATTAAATCTAAGCATACAATAACAAGTTTTCCATCCATTTGGCTAAATTGCCTAAACACATACATCCAATCAAACATGTTAGTCACAAAGTTTACATATACATCAAGTAAGAATAGATTAGCTCATCATGCAACACTCTTTGAAGAATTTATCATTTCATCTCATAATTCTCATGCCATATCTAGAGTTATATGTCCATTGAATCATTGAAATTCTGATGGATGCTCAAGTAGTACACTCGAGGTGTACGATACCATAATCTGTCAATTCTTATTCGATGGTACCCATTAAGGTACTTAATCAAGGAACACACTTTCGAGCCACATATCGTATAATAGGATTACCAGTCCAGGCTAAATCCTCTATATAACGTATGCTTAGAAGAGCTTAATTAGGATTACCAGTCCAGGCTAAACCCTAATCATAACATATACTCGAAAGGTATTATATCAGTATTACCTGTCCGGACTAAAACCTTTCTATAACAGGGTCAACAGGATTACTCATCTGAGTTAAATCTCGTCCGCAACAAATTTAGGACTTTATTCGATTCAGGAAAGCGGATATAATCATCGGAATCCAATATTCAATCTGGACTTAACCCTTTTTCACCATTTGAAGCATGTATTGAATTTCTCATGATAGCATTCAAGTAATGTACATCAATATAAATCACATTTCATACAACATAACATTCAATTAAACATATTTACATGCCGGATTAAGTTACACGAACTTACCTTGATACTTGTTCGCACTATAAATCTACAAATTCGAAACCTTTTCTTTTTCTCGATCTAACCTCGAATTAGTGTTGTCTGGATCTCCGCCCTCTCCTAGGGTTTCCATAGAATTTTAGGTTGAAGATGACAAAAATAAGATGATATTTTTTTCATCTTTTAATTAATTAAGTATTTTGAAATTTCCAATTTAGTCCTTCCCCTTTTTCTATGTTTTCATGGATGAATCATAAAAAAAAGCTACATACTTTTTTAATGGTCTAATTACCATATAAGGACCTCTAGTTTTGAATTCCATAGCTATTATCCTTATAGCTACTAGAATTCAACTTGAAAATATTTTATGTCAACATTTTCACACGACATGCCTATTATAATACATACCATATAATGAAATAAAAATAAAACCATATTTTCAGATCAGATTTGTGGTCCCGAAACCACTTGTAATAGCCCGATTTAGACCCTATTTGGAACAATGTTTTTGGGACCACAAATTTGAGTTAGAAAAATATTTTAATATTATTTTCTGTGTTTATAATGTGTGAATTTATATGTGTGAAATTTTCGTGTTTTAATTTTATCGTTTGAGTGTCCAATTTAATAAAAAGGCTTAATCGTGTAAGTTATAAAAGTTGGTAACTATTTATTAAAGTGTTGATTTGCTACTGTCTTTATAATGTGGGGTCCTTAAAAGGAAATTAAACCCATATTATAAAGGATGGACGGTTAAAGGCATGGCTTATAATGGTTTCATATTTTATAACAAAGGTTAAACTTGTAAAATTTTAAATAATATATATGTTATAATAAAACATAAATTAAACAACCATGCATTCATGTTTTTCACATGACCGAAACATCAAAGGAAAGCAAAGAAATAAAGCTTTAGGGTATTCAGCCATTTGATAACTTGATTAAGGTATGTAACTAGATCGGTTTTTGATAATTTTTACGTTTTTGAGATCGTTGCTATGAAATTTACAAAGCCCATGCCTTAATTTTTGATTTTGATGAATACTTTGAGTTATGTGATTGATGAATTTATGAGCTTTGTGATGTTAGATGATGAATTATGAAAGATATGTGTTGGATTAATATATTTTGTATTGGAATTTTTGATGAATTTGAGTAATTAGGGCTAAATTACAAAAATAATAAATTGAGGGACTAAAATGTGAAACAAATGAAATGTATGGACTTGTATGAGCAGAAGGAAGATTCGGCCTAAGCATGGTGTACTCAAATTTTGCAAGTTTTGTGTTTTGTGCAATTTGGACTAAATTGTAAAAAGTGTGAAATGTCAGGGGCAAAATTGTAATTTTCCTATTTATGTGTTTTTGGACTAAATTGAATGAAACTATGTTTGAATGAGTTTAATTTGAATATGTTTAGATCAAGAACCAAAGAAATCAAATTTGGATTGGGGGAAAACCAAAGTTGTCGAATAATCGTCCCGTTCTGATTATCGTTGTTCAAAGTAAGTTTATAAGCAAATAGATGTTGTTAATTTTAAATAAATACAAGTTTATATGCTGAAAGTAATTATGTGAGAGTATATTTGTGATACCTGAATGTGTATATGCTTGGGAGCTATGTTTACGAATTCGATTTGACTAAGTTACGACGTCCGAAAGCCCCGTATGAACCTTAGGAATAGCTAGGATATGTATGTCATGACATAGGATTTTCGATATGTGTTCTCGTGTAAGACCACGTCTGTGACGTTGGCATCGATATGTGTTCTCGTGTAAGACACTGTCTGGGATAGTGGCATCTATATGTGATTACATGTAAGACGATGTCTAGGACGTTGGCATTGTACGATATGTGTGATTATCTGATTATCCTGTTCAATTTCAAATGGTTCATCGGGCAATGACAAGTTGTGATCGAATGTGTAATTGAGCTAAAGTGATCAGGTATGTGATAAATAAACATTTATTTGAAAATAAGGTAAGTTGGCTATTTGGTATGTGATACAAATTATGTATTTGTATTAAAGGTTAATTGTGTATTCGGCTATGTGATATTTAATGCTAATGAATTTATAATGAAATTCGAAATCATGTATAAGATATGTGCATTTTAGTAATTTATTTGCTTATGACTTATGACTTACTAAGCTATGATAGCTCATTGTGTGTATGTTTGCCTCTGTTTTATAGATTTTGGAGACTAGTACGGGCTCAGGGATCGTCAGCAAAGTTTATCACACTATCGTCTGTTTATCAGAATTTTTAAAAAGCTAAATTTTGAACCTATGGAAGGTATAGGCTATACTACTTTTCGGATATGTTTAAAGTGTTGTGTATAATATGCCATGCGAAAATGGCTAATTTGATATATAAGTATTTGCTATCTTGATCATGGTTCTTGTGTGTGCTAAGTTTGGTTTGTATGTTATGCTCAAATGATGATTTTATTTGGTTTGGTTTAATCGGCTATGGTATATATAAGTATGAATTGTGCTTGATATGTTACCTATTTTTTAATGATTCGGCTATGTATTGTATTTGATAGTAATGATTTAATTTGGTTGATGAATGTATTCGGTTTAGTGTTGAATTTAGGTAATAGATTTATATTTGATTGATAGTTCAGACATGCTCTGTATTTATATGTGAAACATGTTTTATTTAGATTTGCTAAGTATTATGGTAACTAGGTAATTCAATTATGGCCTGTGATAAATGTGAGTTCAATATGCTTGCGTTAAGTGAAGAAATTGTTTTGAATCGTATTAGTAAGGTAATCATGATTCGTCATTTATATATATAAGTATATGATGTATTGGTTTGATATTTTTATATATTAGATGAGATATATTTGTAATATGTTTGACTTGATGTGAAAATTATGGTTGATATATATGTATATTGATTTATTTCTATGGAAGGTTATATGCGTATAAAGTGATAGATTAAAAATGATGAAAATTTAAACATTGAACAAAGCATATGTATTAAGCATGATTACATTCGCCTAATGCTCTGAAAAATGACCAAATGAATAGTGATTTGTGCATTGGTAAAACAAAAAGATTATATGAGTTTTATGTGATGCATATATGTCCGACTTGGTTAAAAAAATTAATGGTTGAGTAATGTATAGGTTAGTCATTAAATGATGAGCATAAGTTGATTGATTTATAAGTTTATTATTCAGTCAAATAAGAATAACATTGAAGTTGTTTGTATGTGAAATTCGATTTTCCTCACGAAAATGATTCTTGAACTTTTGTATGTATTTTGATGGATAGACTATTTGGTGTTCTTTTAAAATATGTCTAAATTGATACTGGACCTATTAATCTTGCACAAAACTACAAACATGTATTTATAAGTAGATTTGTTCATGTTTTAGTCATTTTAAATTATATGTAGCAATGTACATATGCCATGAATGATTTGGTTAAATTTGATATATCTTTATTGTGCCGAATGGAGTTCTACTAAAAATGATATATACTTTAATATGTTTACTTTATATGATTTATGTAAGTAATAATAGATTAAAATTTTTGTATTATCATTGATATGTGCATATGCTATGTGGAAAATGATATATTCGGCACAATTTTCTTATGAATTACGTAATTGGTTATATGTTTGAATAAAATGTTATTATTTGATTTGTAAAGAATTTAAATTAGTTATATATGTTAATATTTGAATGGTTTAAGAGTTTGAGAAAGTGTATGCATACGATTGTTTAGAATTTGTGTCTCGTCCGGTAATACCTCGTAACCCCATTCCGGTGACGGATACGGGTTAGAGGTGTTCCATTTGATTGGTATCAGAGCTACAGTTTAGTCGATTCTAGGACTAGCGTAGCGCGTGTGAGTTTAGCCATACATGCCATATTTTATACTGCGATAGTATGATGATTCCTGACATTTGGAAATGTGTTTTCGTATAGTAAATGGATCCCGATCGAGCCGTAGCTAATGATGTCGAGAGTATAGCGTCTGCTCCCTCGCAGGGGATAGCGCCAGTTGATTCTCGACTGACTTTGAGTAACCAAGAGGGAAAGGCTAAACAAGTCTTTTATCAAATGATGAATGATTGGTTTACTCAGTATATCCGGACAAATGCGGCTACACAACAATCTCCACCCTCGACAAATCCTCCTTCGATACCTGTTATACCTCAAGTGATTGATCTGTTGAGATTACATAAGCCATCTATTGATAAATTTAGAAAACACGAGGCAAAAGAATTCAGAGCTAATGATGATGATGATGCTGAGCGAGCTGAATTATGTCTGGATAATACTATCTGCGTGTTTGATAAATTATTCTGTAACCCTGATGAGTGTTTAAAATGTGCCATATCCTTGCAACAAGACACCGCATATCGCTGGTGACCTGAGACTCCTTCCAGACTAAATTCCGTAAGAAATACATCAGTCAAAGATTCATTGATCAAAAATGCAAAGAATTTCTCTAGTTAAAACAAGGTCGCATGACTGTGACAGAATATGAACAAAAATTTGTGAGACTTAGCAGATATGCCCGGGAATATGTATCGACTGAAGCTATAATGTGTAATTACATTGATTGATCCTGGTTCAAATCATTCTTATGTGTGTGAGAACTTAGTATTCAGTAAGACTTTGCCTGTTAAGTCTACTGAGTTTGTGATTACAGTATCGAACACCTTGGGCCAGTGTGTTCTAGTTGACAAAGTGTGTAAGAATTGTCCTTTGATGGTTCGAGATTCGTGTTTTCTGGCTAATTTGATGTTGTTTCCATTTGACGAGTTTGATATAATTTTGGGATGGACTGGTTGACTTTTCATGATGCTGTCATAAACTGCAAAAGAAAGGCTATTGATTTACGATGCTAAAATTATGAGATTATTCAGATTGAATCTAATTATCTAAATGGTTTACCGGCAGTTATATCTTCGATGTTAGCTCAGAAATATGTGAGGAAGGTTTGTGAAGCTTACTTTGCATATGTGCTTGATAGTAAAGTGACCGAAAGAAAGATTGAACCAGTAGCAGTTGTGTACGAGTATCCGGATGTGTTTCCTGAAGAATTGTCGGGTTTGCCACCTATCCGTGAAGTAGAGTTTGGTATTGAGTTAGTGCCAGAGACGACTCTTATATCGATAGCTCCGTACAGAATGGCACCTATTGAATTAAAAAAATTCAAAGCTCAGTTGCAAGAGTTGACAGATAGAGGTTCCCGCGACCGAGTTTCTCTCCCTGGCGTGCACCAGTTTTATTTGTGAAAAAGAAAAACGGAACTATGAGAATGTGTATCGATTATAGACAGCTCAATAAGGTGACTATAAAGAATAAATATCTGTTGCCACGGATTGACGACCTGTTAGATCAGCTAAAAGGGGCTACAGTGTTTTCAAAGATAAATTTGAGATCAGGTTACTATCAGTTGCGAGTTAAAGACTCTGATGTGTCGAAAACTACTTTCTGAACGAGGTACGGACACTGAGTTTCTGGTTATGCCTTTCGGACTTACAAATGCACCTATTATTTTCATGGATTTGATAAACTAGATCTTCAGACAGTGTTTAGATCGGTTTGTGTTTGTGTTCATAGATGACATTTTGATATACTCCCGTGATGAAACCGAGCATGCCGAGCATCTAAGACTTGTGTTATAGACCTTGCGACATAAACAGTTGTATGCGAAATTCAGTAAATGGGAGTTCTGGTTACGTGAAGTCAGTTTTCTGGGACATGTTGTATCAGCATCGGGTATTCGGGTTGATTCGAGTAAAATTTTGGCTATACTTGATTGGAAACCTCAGAGAAATGTTTCTAAAGTCTGAAGTTTTCTAGGACTTGCTGGTTACTATAGACAATTTGAAAAGTTTCTTTATGATTGCAACCCCAATGATGAAGCTACTACAGAAAGATATTAAGTTTGAGTGGTCAGAAAAGTGCCAAAAAAGTTTTGATCAGTTGAAAGCCCTTTTGACCGAAGCTCCAGTGCTAGTACAACCAGAATCAGGTAAAGAATTTTTTATCTATAGTGACGCATCTTTTAATGGTTTGGGCTGTGTGTTAATACAAGAAGCCAAAGTTATATCTTATGCCTTGAGACAGTTAAAGCCGCATGAAAAGAACTATCCGACAGATGACCTGGAATTGGCAGCTATTGTGTTTGCATTGAAAATATAGCGTCATTATCTATTCAGTGAGAAATGTCATGTTTATACTGATTAGAAAAGTTTGAAATATTTGATGACTCAGAATGATCTGAATTTAAGACAGCGACGATGGTTAGAGTTGCTAAAAGATTACGAAATTGTTATTGATTACCATCTGGAAAAGGCTAATGTTGTTGCTGATGCTTTAAGCAAAAAATAACTATTTAATTTGCGTACATGAATGCGCATATGGTTATATCTGATGATGGTTCTATAATAACAAAGTTAAAAGTAAGATCGTTATTTGTACAACAGATCTGTGAAGCTCAGAAAGTCGATAATGAATTATTAGGAAAACAGGCTTAATGTGAATTGAAAGCTGATTCAGAGTTCCAAGTTGATGCTGAGGGTTGTTTAAGGCTCAAAAAAGGAATATGTATTCCGAGAAATTCGAAGTTAATTTAAATGATTTTGAATGAAGCTCATAGCAGTCGGTTATCTATTCATCCGGGTAGTACAAAAATGTATAATGATTTATAAGTTTATTATTCGGTCAAATAAGAATAACATTGAAGTTGTTTGTTTGTGAAATTTGATTTTCCTTACGGAAATGATTCGTGAACTTTTGTATGTATTTTGATGGATAAACTATTTGGTGTTCTTTTAAAAAATGTCTAAATTGATACAGGACCTATTAATCTTGCGCAAAACTGCAAACTTGAATTTATAAGTAGATTTGTTCATGTTTGAGTCATTTCAAATCATATGTAGTAATGTACATATGCCATGAATGATTTGGTTAAATATGATATATCCTTATTGTGCCGAATGGAGTTCTGCTAAAAATGATATATACTTTAATATGTTTGCTTTATATGATTTATGTAAGTAATAATAGATTGAATTATTTGTATTATCATTGATATGTGCATACGTTATATGGTAAATGATATATTCGGCACTATTTGCTTATAAATTACGTAATTGGTTATATGTTTGAATAAAATGTTATGATTTGATTCGTACAGAATTTAAATTAGTTATATATGTTAATATTTGACTGATTTAAGAGTTTGAGAAGGTGTATGCATACGATTGTTCAGAATTCGTGTCTCGTCTGATAATCCCTTGTAACCCCGTTTCGGTGACGGATACGGGTTAGGGGTGTTACACCACTATTCTGATTTCACTGAAAAATGGGTTGTTACAACGACTCTTGACATGGTGTGAGAATTATGAGATGAAATGATAATGACTTGAAAAATATCGCATGATGAGCTTATCTATGTTTACTTGATTGTTATAAAGATTTTGGTGACTGACATGTCTGATTGAATGCATGTGTTTAGGCAATTTTGCTAATGGATGGTAAACATGATATTGTTTTCTTAGACTTAATAAATGGGATTGGAAAGTTTAGTTTCCGTTATATGAACTTACTAAGCATGTAATGCTTACTCCGTTTTATTTTTTCCTATTTTATAGTGCTTGGAAGCTCGCGAAGGTTGGAAGATCATTGGAGCATCGTCACACTATCGACTATCTTATTTTAGGTATACATAGTAAAATTATTTTGGTATAATAGCTTGTATAGGACAACTTGGCCATTAGTGGCATGGAAATGATGTTTTGTAACCTAGCCATTGGAATGGCTAGTAATGACTTATTTTGGTATGATTAAGTAGGTTATTATGATATATTCATAAGTGATATGCTAAGTATATGTGATCAAATGAGATTAATGCCTAAGTTAAACTAAGGTAAGTTTATAAACACGTATGCATGTAATGGTATGCCATGATGAATGATGGAATTGTCTAATTTGAATGCTCGGAATGGTTGGTATTTGATGTGTGTTTCAAGTGCAGGTCTTGGGTGAAATTTTGGGTGAGAAATGAAGCTAGAAATGGATTCATTTTGTCCACACGGGAAAACACATGGGCGTGTGTCTAGATCGTGTGTCCCCTGCACTGTAATTTTGAGAAACATAATGCACAGAATTGAACACATGGGAGTGTGTCTCAGCCGTGTGTGCTACACGACCTAGAACACGGACATGTGTATTGGTCATGTGAAACCTTCACCTAATGTTGAATTGAATTAATTAACCACATGGACTAGCACACGGGCGTGTGGTATGGCCGTGTGCAAAAGTCAGAGAGTTACACGGGGTTGAACACGCCCTCCAAGATGGGCGTCTCCCAGGGTCACACGAGCATGTGATCCTTACACTTTGGAAAATTTCTGAAACTCGCTAAAAATTCTTAGAGTTTTCGATTAAGTCCCAACTTAATTTTGATGTTCGTAGTGGACCTTGAGGGTCCATTTAAGGGACGTTTTGGATGATCTCGGTTAATGACTAGTAATTTACATAAATTATTTTAAAATTATTTTAAAATTTTTGGAATGCTCTGAAACCCTGTTCTGGCTAGGATAAAAATTGAGTCCATTTGAATATAAAATATGATAAATTGATGTTAAATTTACTCGTATAGATCCAGATAGACCAAATTAAAAGTTAGAACGAGGAAAGGAGGAAAATGTCGGATTTGTAAATTTATGTACACGAAACATTGTCGAGGTAAGTTCGTGTAACTAAATTGTATATGTTTTTATGCTTGAATTTAATGTTGTGTTTGTGAATTGTATAAATACCATAAATATGTGAAATGATCCCATACTTGTTATAACTCGATAAATGAAAGTGCCCGATCAATAATAATGCCCGATAAATGGTAAATGATAAAAATGTTACTTATATGCTTGAAATGAATGTGGAATGTGTCTATTTGAATTATATGTATGATTTAGATGTATGAAATAATCACATGCTTTTTAATGCTTGAAAAATGTAAATCCCATCTGAATAAAGGAAGAATCGATGGATAAATGTAATTTCCCAAAATGAATGAGGTCCAGCATTTGTTGCTAACGGATTTAACTCGGACAAGTAATCCTATTGACCACATTTCTAAAAGGATTTATCCCGGATGAGTAATCCTGATATAAGTCCTCTTGAGCATATGTTATGTATTGGATTTAGCCCAGACGGGTAATCCAGATCAAGCTCTTTAGAGCATATGTCATAAAAAGGATTTAGCCCGGATGGGTAATCCAGATCAAGCTCCTTGGAGCATATGTCATAAAGAGGATTTAGCCTAGACTGGTAATCCTGTTGCTTATATATATATGGCTCGGGAATGTACTCTCTAAAATAGTACCCTCTGGGTACCATTAAATATGAATTAACAGATCCTGATTTGTACACCACGAGTGTACCACCTGTGCATCCATCGATATTTCAGATAAATTCAATGGGTAAAGGTTCTTGACATGAGAAGATATGAATAAGAAATGAGTTATTACACATATCGGCTTGAAATACTTGAAAATGACGATAAGTGATAATTGATTTATGGAAATATGAAATGATGATATTGTACATGAAATTTATTCGATGAGTATGTAAATCTTTGATTATAGACTTGTACACCTAGAGTGTACTAATCGTGACATTGATATTCCGAGTAATATGAGTAAAATTCAGACATTAAATAATCTGAATGAACTATTATGAAATTTTACTTGTAATATAAATAGATGATTTATACATGTTAAATGAATACATGTTGTGAAAACCATATGTGCATGGAAACTTGATTGTTGTTGAGCCCATTTATGTTTGATGATATTATGGAATATGTGACTAACAAAGGCAATGAGGATATGTTAGGGCTTGAGGTCAAATTGATTGAATATGCCTTATATAGTTACCTCAAAATAGAATGAATGGTAAGTTAAGTAACATGTTATATGAACTTCCTAAGCATTTTATGCTTACTTAGTTTTATTTCCCTGTTTTATAGTAAATCAGAAGCTCGTTAGGTTGGAAGCTTGGCAGAGATCACTCACACTATCCATCGGCCCATATCGGTACAATATGGTAAATCAATTATGGTTGTAATGGCATGTATAGGATATATTGGCCATATTGGTATGTAAATGTAAATGATGCTTGTAATCTAGCCATTGGAATGACTAATAATGGTTTGTTTTGATATATTTGTAATGTCATACTATGGTAGCTACATATTTGTAAAGTAGATGACCAAATTATGTCTAACATATGGACTAAACTAAGGCAAGATTATGAACATGTATGCCATGATGAATGATTGAATTTGCTTGAATTTGAATGCTTGAATGGTTAGTATTTGGATGTCTGATTTAGATGCAGGTCATAGGTGTGATTTTGGGTGACAAATGAAGCTAGGAATGGCTTTATTTTGTCCACATGGGCAGACACACGGGCGTGTGTCTAGACCGTGTGTGACACATAGTCGGGTACATGGGCTTGTAGTTAGGTCGTGTGTCCCTTGCACCTTGAATTCGAGAAAATAGAATGCCCAGAATTGAGCACACGGGCAAAGATACGGGCATATGTCTCAGTTGTGTGTGCTACACGGCCCAAAACACGGGCATGTGTCCTGGCTGTGTGAAACCTGCACCTAATTTCAAAAAAAATTAATTAACCATACGGCCTAGCACATGAGTATGTGGCATGGTCGTGTGCGCAAGTCAGAGAGTTACACGGGGTCGAACACGGCCTGCAGTATGGGCGTGTCCCTTGGACCACATGGGCATGTGAGCCCTACACCTTGGAAAAACTTAGAAATTTCACGAAAAATTCTCAGAGTTTCTGATTAAGTCCTGACTTGATTCTAATGCTCGTTGTGGTCGTCGAGGGTCCATTTAAGGGACAATATGAATAATCTCGGTTAATGAACAGAAATTTTTCAGGAATTATCTAAAAATTTTCTGAAAGTTTCGGTAATGCTCCGTAACCCTATTCTGACGACGAATACGGGTTAGGGGTGTTACACCACTGTACAACGACTTCCCCCACCTGCTCCTCAACTGGTTCCTAAGGTACCACAGGGTGCTGAACCTGTTAGAACTGGTAAGCCTCCGATAGATAAATTTTGCAAGTATGGGGCCAGAGAATTTAGAGTTACCACAGATGATGATCCAGAAAGGGCTGAGTTTTGGCTAGAAAATACTATCCAGGTTTTTGATGAATTATCCTGTACACCTGCCGAATGTCTAAAATGTGCAGTATCTCTACTGAAGGATACAACTTATCATTGATGGAATACCATAACTTCAGTTGTACCGAAAGAGAACATTACATGGGAATTCTTCTAGGCTGAATTTAGAAAGAAATATGTTAGTCAGAGATTTTTGGATCAGAAAAAGAAAGAATTTTTAAAACTCAAGCAAGGGAACATGACTGTATCCGAATATAAACGAGAATTTGTTTGGCTGAGTAAATATGGCAGAGAATGGGTTCTAACCGAAGCTGAGATGTGTAAACGCTTTGAAGAGGGTGTAAATGAAGATATCATGTTATTGATCGAAATTCTAGAAATAAGAGAATTTGCGGTGTTAGCCGATCGATCACACAAAGATAAGGAATTGAGTAAAGAAGAAAAACAGGCTGAAAAAGGAGGCACGAGTTTCTAGAAAAAGAACTATAAGTAAAGTCACAATCATTTTTTTCTAAGAAATTAAAGAAGTATTATGATCGGGTGACCATCGCTAAAGAAAATTTTGGATGAGAGCAGGGCTCTCAACGTTCTAACCCGAGGTCTTCATCTCCATCTGTGACTAGTTTGGGTAGTGTTGGTAATCCCAAACCGAAATGTAAACATTGTAACAAATTTCATCATGGGGAATGTCAGTCTAGAAGTGGAGCTTGTTTTAGATGTGGTTCACTTGACCATTTTCTCCAAGATTGTCCAGAAAGAGTTGAAAAAGAGATAGAACCAGCTCCAAAGCCTAGTAATCCTGTCTCGAGAGGCAAACCACCTTGTCATCCCGGCAATGTTGGTGGTAGTTGAGGTACTACAAAGGATACAATAGTTAGATCTAAGGCACGAGAACCTACAAGGACATATGCTATTAGTGCAAGAGAATATGCCTCTGCACCAGACATCATTACTGGTACAATTTCTCTACTTGATACTGATATTACTGCATTGATTGATCCTGGTTCCACACATTCATACATATGCACGAACTTAGTGATTGTTAAAAATTTGCTTGTTGAATTCACTGAATTTGTGGTCAAATTTTCAAACCCTGGGCCATTTTGTTATGGTGGATAAAGTTTGTAAGAACTGTTCGTTGATGGTAAAAGGTTATTGCTTTCCAGCTAACTTGATGTTGTTACCATTTGATGAATTTGATGTGATCTTGGGAATGGATTGGTTAACCCAATATGATGCAATAGTGAATTGCAAATAGAAATATATTGTATTGAAATTTAAAAGTGGTGAATTACTTCATGTTGAATCTGATAAACTGGATGGAATGCCTGATGTGATTTCAGCAATATTAGCACAAAAATATGTTAGAAAGGGTTATGATGCTTATCTTGCATATGTGTTGGATACTAAAGCATCTGAGTCAAAGATTCAGCTAGTGCCGGTTGTATGTGAATTTTCTGATGTATTCCTAGAAGAATTACCTGGTTTACCACCAGATAGAGAACTGGAATTCCCTATAGAACTTGTTCCGAGAACAACACCTATATCCATATCACCTTATATAATGGCTCCTACTAAATTAAAAGAGCTGAAAGTACAGTTGCAGGGGTTGATTTGACAGAGGTTTTGCTTGACCTAGTTTCTCACCTTGGGGTGCTTCGGTTCTGTTTGTAATGAAGAAAGAAGGATCGTTGAGGCTGTGCATTGATTATAGACAGCTCAACAAAGTTACAATAAAGAACAAGTACCCATTGCCTCGAATTGATGACTTGTTTGACCAATTAAAATGTGCCACTATATTTTCAAAGATTGATCTTCATTCTGGTTACTATCAACTACCGATAAAAGATTCAGATGTGCCAAAGATAACTTTTAGAACCCGGTATGGACACTATGAGTTTCTTGTGATGCCATTCGGTTTGACAAATGCACCTGTAGTGTTTATGGATCTGATGAACATAATTTTCAGTCCATATTCAGACAGGTTTGTGGTGGTATTTATAGATGATATTTTGGTTTACTCCCGAGATGAGAATGAACATGCAGAACATTTGAGAATAGTGTTGCAAACTCTAGGAGAGAAACAATTGTATGCCAAATTTAGTAAATGTGAATTTTGGCTATGGGCAGTTAGTTTCCTTTGGTATATTGTATCTGCTGAAGGCGTCAGAGTAGACCCGAATAAAATTTCAACCATTGTTAACTGGAAGCCACTGAAGAATGTGTCTGAAGTCCGAAGTTTTCTGGGACTAGCTGGTTATTATTAGAGATTTGAAAAAAAATTTCAATGATAGCTTCTCCGATGACTCATTTGCTATAGAAAGATGTAAACTTTGAGTGGACTGACAAAAGCCAGCAAGTTTTAATAGATTAAAAGCTTTATTGACGAAAGCACCAGTGTTGGTCCAGCCAGAATTAGGTAAGGAATTTATAATTTACAGTGATGCATCATTGAATGGTTTAGGCTGCATTTTGATGCAGAAAGGTAAAGAGGTAGCTTATGCTTCACGACAACTAAAGCAACATGAAAAGTACTACCCGACACATGATCTTGAATTGGCAACCAAGTGTTTGCATTGAAAATCTAGCGGCATTACTTGTTTAGTGAAAAATTTCATATATTCACTGATCATAAAAGTCTGAAATATTTGATGTCACAGAAAGATTTGAATTTGAGACACCACAGATAGCTTGAATTACTGAAATATTATGATCTTGTTATTGACTACCATCCGGGAAAAGCCAATGTGCTGCAGATGCCCTGAGCAGAAAATCCCTATATACTTTGCGAGCAATGAATACTCGATTGTCATTATCTGATGATGGTTCAATCATAGCCGAGTAAAAAGCTAACCAATGTTTTTACAGCAAATCTCTGAAGCTTAGAAAATTGATAGTAAGTTGTAAGCAAAATGAATACAAAGTGAATCGACTCCTAACTCAGAATTTTAGATCGGGACTGATGGTTGTTTGTTATTTAGAGGTAGAGAATGTGTACTAAAAAACTCAAAACAAGTACAGAAGATTTTGACGGAAGCTCATGGCAGTAACATGTCTATACATCCTGGTAGTAATAATATGTATAATGATCTGAAAAAGATATACTGGTGGCTAGAAATGAAATGAGACATTTCTGAGTTTGTAACTAAGTGTTTGATATATCAGCAAGTAAAAGCTAAACATCAGTTGCCTTCTGGATTATTACAGCCAATTACAATACCTGGACCTCTTCACACGAGCAAAAGGAGAGCAAAAGGAACGAGAAACGGGCCAAAAACGGAGAAAATAGGCCAAAGTTCAAAATTAACACGGCCTGGACCTCCTCACACGAGCAAACCACACGGCCGTGTCAATTTGGCAGGCTCGAGCACAGCCTGAAGTAATCGCACATGGGCGTGTCACACGGGCGTGTCCCTACCGAGCCCAAGTTGAATCCAATCAGAAAAGGCTAATTTTGAGGGCTCTTAGGCATTCCAAAGCCTATAAATACACCTAGAGGAGGAAGAAAAGGAGACACAGAATAGGGAGTAAGGAATTACTCCAAGGAAGCCGATTGATCCATCTCAGAAGTCAGATTCACCATCAAGACTGAAGATCTCTCCTCAATCTCCCCTTCAAGAGTTTTGGGTTTTCTTTATGTTTTGTATTCTTTATTATTCTGAGATGTTTTCTTATTTAGTTCTGAACTAAATCCCTTAAATACCTAAGGGGGATGAAACTTAAGACAAATCTTGTTATTATTTTATGAATTGTATGATAAATATTTAACTTGTTCTTAATTATGCGTTCTTAATTCTTGTTTTGGTATCCCGGGATACTGATTCAAGATAAGCTCTTATTCAGAGGAGGAATAGACCCTGTCTAAGAGTACATTTATCATAATTAAGCGGAGTTGATTGCACACCTAGACATAGGGTGACAAGATTTTGCCGGATTAGGGTGAAACCTAATAAGGGGATCTATAGATTGAGTTAATGCAACCCTAGGGTGTTAATTAGAGAAAGGTCTCAATTATTCAATCTAGGGATTAGACGTTATTAGTCTTGAATAGGGATAATAACATAACTTAGGGATCTCTACGGAACAAGTTAAGTGAATAAATCGTCCGATTCGGAGCCAAAATAACAAGTAAAGTTTAGGTAGATTTTTCCTTAGGTATTGTCTTAATTCAATCGATTTTCCCAAAAGCAATTTCGCAATTTCGCAATTCCTCAATTCCATTCTCTGTGAATTCTTAGTTTAGATATTAGTTAGCTAAAACAAAAACCTCTTTATTCTTAGGCTAGATAATAAAAAGACAGTCATTACTAGTACTTTTAGTTCCTTTGGGTCGATAATTCAGTCTTGCTAAAACTATACTACTGTTCGATAGGTACACTTGCCTACATCGCGATAATAGTTAGTTTCAAGAACAATTAATTATAAATATTTAAAACCTATCACGAAATGACGCTATCATATGTCTCTGAAATTGTCAGATTGCATGGAGTGCCTGTCTCTATTATTTCAGATAGAGGCCCTCCGTTACATCTCGATTCTGGAGCAAATTGCAAAATGCTCTTGGTACTCAGTTACATTTTAGTATTGCATTTCATCCCCAGATAGATGGTCAATCTGAATGGGTAATACAGATCTTTAAAGATATGCTTCGATGTTGTAAACTTGATTTTGAAGGTAACTAGGAAAAGTATTTGCCTTTGTTTGAATTTGCTTATAATAATAGTTATCAGTCTAGTATTAAAATGGCACCGTATGAAGCTTTGTATAGTTGCAAATGTAGAACTCCACTGTATTGGATAGAATTCAGTGAGAAAAAGTTACATAGAGTTAACTTAGTCTATGAAACCGAGGAAAAAGTGAAAGTAATTCGGGATAGTTTGAAAAAAGCCTCTGATCGTCAAAAGTCATATGCTGATCTTAAACGAAAAGAAATAGGATTTCAAGTTGGTGACAAGGTATCTTGAAAGTATCGCCTTGAAAAAAAGTTCTCCAGTTTGGTCGTAAGGGAAAACTGAGTCCATGGTCTATTGGACCATATGAGGTTACAGAAAGAATTGGATCGGTTGCATATCGACTAGCTTTACCACCAAATCTTGATTGGATTCATAATGTTTTTTATATGTCAATGCTACAGCGGTACCGATCCAATCCTTCACATGTTATTTCTTCGACAGATGTAGAGATTCAACCTAATATGACATATAGTGAAAAACTAATCAAAATCTTAGCTTGAAAAATAAGAGTTAAGAAATAAAAAGGTAGCTTTAGTAAAAGTTCTTTGGCAACGACACAGTATTGAAGAGGCTACTTGGGATCCGAAGGATACAATGAGGAAGCGATATCCGAATCTTTTTACTGGTAAGATTTTCAATAGACACGACTCTTGACATGGTATGAGAATTATGAGATGAAATGATAATGACTTGAAAGAATATTACATGATGAGCTCATCTATGTTTGCTTGATTATTATGAACATTTTGGTGACTAGCATGTCTGATTGAATGCATGTGTTTAAGCAATATTGCTAATTGATGGTAAACATGGTATTGTATTCTTAGACTTAATAAACGGGATCAGTAAGTTTATTTTATGTTATACGAGCTTACTAAGCATGTAATGCTTACTCCGTTTTATTTTTTCCTATTTTTTAGTGCTCGGAAGCTAGCGAAGGTTGGAAGATCATTGGCGCATCGTCACACTATCGACTATCTTATTTTGGGTATACATAGTAAAATCATTTTGGTATAATGGCATGTAGAAGACAACTTGGCCATTAGTGGCATGAAAATAATGTTTTGTAACCTAGCCATTGGAATGGCTAGTAATGACTTATTTTGACATGATTAAGTAGGTTATTATGATATATTCATATGTGATATGCTAAGTATATGTGATCAAATAAAATTAATGCCTAAGTTAATCCAAGGTAAGTTTATAAATACGTATGCATGTAATGGTATGCCATGATGAATGCTCGGAATGGTTGGTATTGGATGTTTATTTCAAGTGTAGGTCATGGGTGAAATTTTGGGTGAGAAATGAAGCTAGAAATGGCTTCATTTTGTCCACACGGGCAGACACACGAGCGTGTGTCAAGACCGTGTGTGACACACAACCTGGTAACATAGGCATGTGGTTAGGCCATGTGTCCCCTGCACCTTAATTTTGAGAAGCAAAATGCTTAGAATTGAGTACATAGGTAGAGAAGGGGCGTGTGTCTCAGCTGTGTGTGCTACACGGCCTAAAACACTGGCGTGTGTCTTGGCCGTGTGAAACCTGTGCCTAATTTTGAATTGAATTATTTAACCACACGGCCTAGCACAATGGCATGTGGGATGGCCATGTGCACAAGTTAGAGAGTTACACGGGGTAGAACACGACCTCCAGCACAGGCGTGTCCCATGGTCACACGAGCATGTCTATTGGACCACATGGGCGTGTGAGCCCTACACCTTGGAAAATTTTTGAAAAGTCGATAAAAATTCTTAGAGTTTTCGATTAAGTCCTGACTTGATTCTAACGCTCGTATTGGGCCTTGAGGGTCCAATTAAGGGACATTCTGGATGATCTCGATTAATGAATAGTAATTTGCATAAATTATTTAAAAATTGTTCTAAAGTTCTAATAATGCTCTGTAACCCTGTTCTAGCGACAGATACGGGTTAAGGGTGTTACAATAAGAAGGTTGAATTGTTTCCAATTAGTGGTGGCTGTAAAAGACCATCTTGCTTAGGCAATAGAACTTTGAGAAGGATGAGAAATTTCGAGGACGAAATTTCCTAAGTGGGGGAGAGTTGTACCATCCCGCCTGACAAAGCCTTAGTATTCAGGTGTTGTTTTAGAAGTAAGAATTTTGGAATGAGTTCTAAACAAGTGAAGTGATGGATTTGTTTAAGAAACAGAAGATCACGAGTACGCTAATGGACAAAATCCTAAAAGTTTGAAATATATTCCACAAGAATAAGGCTTAAGAGGATAGTTTTAAGTTGTGCAATGTTAGGATTGGATTAAGTAAAAGTTGCTTTCTGAGCGTGTTAGTAACACCTTAGTCTAGGGTATTATGGAGGATCGAAACGCATGGCTAATTTAAGTACTACTATTCAAAAGATAATGGTAAGAGTGTATAACTCTTTAAATTAGACGCATAATTATATAGAAAAATGACAAGCGAAGAAGTGTTCGCCCAAAAAGGCCTATTTTGGGGTATAGAACAGGTGAACCAAGAATGTTCAGTTTATACGGCCCTCTGTAATAGGAACAATTAAGGAACCATAGGGAGGAATATTTTACTAATAGTAGTAGTCACCCAAATGCATTTTTGGCATATAGAATAGGTAGACTCTGATATGCAAATAAGTAGACAAGGATTCCTAGTTAGAGTAGGATGATAACCAAAACGAAAGTGATGGTTACCTAAAAATGATGGTTATGAGGTATGAGGCCATGTTAGAAGGCGCAATACCTCCAGTGACCAATTTGGTCTCGTACTAGTTGATTTTTGGGGAAAGCTAGTTGGGAACTGACCAAACGTGAACTAAAAGATTCAAAAGCTGAATGAGAAACAAGTAAGTTCCCTAGATGTGGCATATTTTGATAATGTAATAGCCCATTTTTTAGTGAAATGGGAACAGTAGTTTCGGGACAACAAATCTGACCCAAAATATATTTTATTTTTATTTTATCATATGGCCCGTAATATGTTAGAAATGATGTGTGAAAATTTCGATGTGAAAATTTTATCGACTAAGTGTGTAATTACGAAAAGGACTAAATCGCATAAAATGCGAAAGTTGAATTCTAGTAGCTATAAGGATCAAATAGCTATGGAATTCAAAACTTAAGGTCCTTATGTGGTAATTAGACTATTAATAGAAGTATATAGATTTTTATGGTGACTCATCCATGGAATTATAGAAAAAGGGCAAGGACTAAATTGGAAATAGAAAAATATTAATTAATTAAAAGTTGAAAAGAATTTTATCATCTTATTTTGTCATCTTCAACCTTAAAAAAAACATAGAAACCCTAGGAGAGAGGAAAGAAGCTTTCAAGGACTAATTGGGTAAGTTTCCTTGGCCCAGTTTTAGTAATTTTAGTATTTTTGAAACCAGGATATATTAATCTCTTTATTTGAGGGATTAATTTGAAAAATTATCAAGGTATGAAAATGGTTCATGGATGTATTATGCTGGAAATTAGAAATTTATGGTAGAAAATGAAAGATTATTGATAGATAAACAACTTTTACAAATTAATTTTTGATGAAAACATGATTTAGGGACTAAAATGAAAAGTTGTAAAATTTGATGAAAAATTTTGAAATTTTATGAATACATGTGCTAGAAAATTTTTAATGTGGCTTTGGTTAGAATTGGAATAGGGAATAATTTGTACAAGTTTCATTTTTCTGGCCTAGGGACAAAATCAGAATTTTTGGAAAAGTTAGGGGAAAAATGTTAATCTTGCCTAGGACGTTAATTGAGTCCCTCTAAGTATAAAATGTATGAAATTAACTATTAAATTCATTTATATAGATCCAGACAATACTAATTCGAGGTTGGATCGAGGAAAAGAAAAGATTTCAGATTAGTAGTCTTTTACGCAAACAAGTGTCGAGGTAAGTTCGTGTAATTTAATCGGACATGTAATTATGTTAATTAATTGTTGTGTTGCATGAAATGTGATTTATGTTGATGTGCTTCACTTGTATGCTATGGTTAAAAATGAAAATAAGCTTGAAATGGTGATAAAGTGTTAGTCCCGATTAGATGTTAAACTTCGATGATTGTGTGCGCTTTCCCGAAACAAGTAGGGTCCTGCATTTGTTGTGGACGGGAATCAACTCAGACGAGTAATCCCAATAACCTTGTTATAAAAAGGATTTAGCCTGGACAGGTAATCTAGATATAATACCTCTCGAACATATGTTATGGTTAGGGTTTAGCCTAGACTGGTAACCCTAATTGAGCTCTTATGAGCATATGCTATATAAAGGATTTAGCCTGGACTGGTAATCCTGTTATATTGCATGTGGCTCGTGACTGTGTTCCTTGGTTAAGTACTCTAAGGAGTAATCTTGATAAGAATTGACAAATTAATGAAACGTACACCTTGAGTGTACTATTTGAGCCTTCATCAGAATTTCAACGATTCAACAGACATATAACTCTTGACATGGCACAAGAACTTTGAGATGAATTGATAATGTCTTGAAAGAATATTGCTTGATGAGCTCATCTATGTTACTTGATTTATACGAATAGTTTGGTGACTAACATGTTTGATGGAATGTATATGATTAGACCATTTAGCCAAATGGATAGAAACATAACCTTGTATGCCTAGATTTTAATAAACAAGATTGGTAAGTTTAGTGTAACGCTCGGGTTTGTGCAAGTGTACACAGTCGTTATCAAGTAATAAGTAAGTATCGAGTTATGGTCTCCATAGGGATTGTATTTGTTCTGAGTCAATTAATTTGTAAAATTATATTAACAATTTGATCAATAAAAATAATATAATTGAGAAGTGATGATTAAAATATATTAAACTAAATGCAATGATCCCTGATGTGATTTATCCTAACATGCAACTATATGAATGAAATAGAATTTAGCAGAATTAATAAGCAACAATTATAACATAAATAAGTTAGGAAAATTACTTTAATTAAACTCAAATTATTATCAACATGCTTCTCAATATTTGGAAAAACATTCCATGGCAACTCGATCTTTCATGAGTTTGGAAACCACATTAGGTCCTTTCCGAATCCTATACTTAGTAAATATGCATTTTATTGATACAGTTTAAAAACTATGCTGATAACAGAGCCTGGTTAGGATTGTTATGTAACCTACAATTTAATCGGGTTAGGATCTAAATTGAGCATGCACATTTCAATTATGTGTCCATTAGCTGTCGTCTGGTTAAGATCGCTCAGCTAATTCAGGTGCATTTCAATAATGTATGAATGAAATACAGACTTGATTTTAATTGAAAACATGATCGATTGAGGCACAAACATTATAAGCATGAATCAAAAAAATATTATTCAATCAAAATAATTATCCTAGCTTAAATAAAATTAAGCTATCATTGTTGTAAACAAGAATAGTGAACACATAGCAAACATTCTTGAATTAAATTAAAGAAAAGAAAGATTAAATCCAATTCATAGTGGCTGTCACCTAAGACTCTAACTGACGAGGGCTCCTTCGTTCCTTCGTTTCGCTACTTTGTTGATGGCTCTCTGAGGTGGCTAACCAAGGGCTCTTTAAGAGGCTAATTTGCTAAAAATCTTTATGCAAAGATGATGATAGGCATGAGGGCTAAGAGAGTTGAAAGAAGAGAGAATGTTGAATGGGTGAGGGATGATTGAGGGATGAGGAATGATTAGAAAAGTGAGAAATGGGGTCTTATTTATAGGTGAGGCAAAGGAGCTAGTTTGCTAAAAATAAGAGTGTCCATCTTTTGTAAATTCATCCAAGGGTGGCCGGGCATGATTTTTGGAAATGTGGCTGATTTTTGCTTTATTTAGTGCCACAACATCACTAGGATATGGACCCGGTCAATTGCAAATCTCCGGGAAAATCTACGATTTCTTCAACTCTTCAAAGACCTTCTGTAATTAAACAAAAATTTGATATATGAAAATCCACATGTAGCTGAATTTTTGGTTGATTTGGTCCTCTATTTGGATGGTTTTGTAATCAACATAAAGCTCTCAGACCTGTCCAACAATAGTAGATAATTTAGAGGACCAAAGAATGTAATTTAACCACTTTAATTAATCAATTTACTTAATTAATTAAAACTTAATTTATTAATGAAACATATTAAAATAAATTATTAAATATAACTTTATATTTTATTATTTAATTTAATCATGTGTGGCCCACTTTATAGCTTGAAAATATAATATGCTCAAATTAATATAAAAGAAGCCATTTTCTGCATGAAAACTATATAATAAAGCATAAAATCACATTTTAATAATTTCTATGTCCCAATTTCATATTTTCATATATTTCATTAATTTATTAAGCAATTACTTGGTTTTAACAACAAATTTAAGTAAAAAGATGACGAATTATATAGGAAAAATCCTATATAATTTTCAGTTTACACTCCCCCAAATTTAAATCATTTCCCATCCTGAGTAATGTTCATGCACAGCACAAGGTTTCGCTAAAGCAAAATTGCTAAAAGTGTAAGCAGGATCAATCCTTAACCCATAATCATGTATTAATAAATTCATACTCATAGATCTTCTTTATTAACAAGCAAATCATATGCAAAAATTTTGAAAATTTTATACTAAGTTTCAAGATATGCCAACATGAATCATAGTATGTATATATGTCACAACCATAGACAATATTCTTCATTCAATATAATTTCTCCTCAATCAAGCAAAACAATCATAAGGCTTATTTATGATCTTTGTATGTTGAACTTAAAATTCCCTCTCCACTAATGTAGGCGACATAATCATCAAATCAATAGGTCTTATATAAGGTTGTAATGGGGCTCGGTTAAAGGTAGAGATTTTAAGAGATGAGACATTTCGGTTTCAAAATCTTAACCTTTAATTTTGTTTGGATTTTTTTGAAATACAGCCTTTTTCTTTAATTGAACCTTTGGAATACCCCCAAACTTATTTTGAACTCATGCTCAAACATTTTTCTTTGTGGAAACTGAGCAAACTTTTCTTCTCTCTTTTTTTTTCTTTTTTTTCTTTTTTTAAGCATGAACATGTACATCCTTTGAAAATTTCCTCAAATGTCATTTACCAAGACAACTTTAGTTAAGACGGGTGCACAAAATTAGGATAACTTCAAAAGATGGAGATATGGCTTGTAATGTAGGTCCATTGCAATAAACAGGCCTTTTAAGCTTAAAATTATAGTTTCAATGGTCTAATATCATAAGGTAGGCTTGAAAAGACTCAAACGATCCAAAGAAATAGTGCCTATATCATTTTAGATTTTTATGTCTCCTAGGATTTCGCCTCAAGAAAGTTATTAAGTCAATTCTAAAGATATAAACCTTTATGCATGTCTAATCTCAAAAGAAACTAAGTTTTCATGTAAAACATTACCTAAGACTAAGATCATACAACCATTCTGTTCTTCATGATAACATACAGTCACTCAGATAAAATCATCATTCATGCTCGCATACAAGCTATCTCATTAACAAAGAATTTCTCTAAATATTCATTTATTAAAACATACTCATGAAATAAATGATTGAAACATACTTGAAAATTTTTAAAAAATTTTGAGCAATTATTTGCCTTACCCCCCTTTAAAAAGAAAGCAATGTCCTCATTGGAAGAACAAAGTAATGAATGAAAACTAAACACCAGGTAGGGTTAAAAGGAAAGAGAGGTGAGTCATTACGACTGCTTAAATACCAAGTATTTCCTCATAATCCAATCCTAGACATGTTCATTCCCATTACCACATCACTTAGTCGTTTTCTTTTTAAAGAAGCATTTATTCATGCTTGCTATGTTTTATTTTGCAGAAATTAAATCCTAGTTACAAAAGAAACAAATTCCTAAAGACCTAAAATAAATAAATAAAAAGACAAGAATCCCCCCTTTTGTTTTTCTGACTCATTCCCCTTGTCTTCTTTAGCTTCTTCTCCGCTTGTATAATCAGTATCTTCCATCCATGTCTAAAAGATAGCTTCTGGGAACTCAGGAACAAAAGTGTTAGAGATATTCTTAAAAGTATTTTGAATCGAATCATCTCTACTTTTTGCATATTTCCAGTAAGTTTGTTGTTGATTGTGCATGAACTTGTACATATCTATCAACATTGACAACTCTGATTTCCTTGAAGTACTTGGAAAAGTTGGCATGGGAGTTGCATATTTAGGTTCAACACTTAGCTTGACTGGTTCTTCTTCTGGCTCAACCCTTGGTTTAGGGTTTTCAGATCCTTCAACTGGTTTAGGACTGTTTGGTTCCTTATCAGATTCTTCTTCTTCAGTGGTTGTAATTGATTCAGTTTCAGTTTCATTTGTTGACTCCTCAGCATCTGGCTCAGTTGGTTCTTCTTGCTCACTTTGATTCAGCTCATGCACTTGCTCTACTAACCTTTCAAGATCATGACTTGTCATGCATCCTTGGACATATTGCCCCTTCAAATTCGTTTGTGTTTTAACACGGGCCTTTAAGCAAAGTGAAGTGATTAATGATGGGAAATAAACACTTCCTATCTTCTTTTTTAGCATAGTCATAAATCCCCTGGAGAATAATTTTCTCAACATTAATGGACTTTTCTGTTAAGATTGCATATAACAAGAGCATTTGTTCCATCGAGATGGTGGAACTATGTGAGATAGGCATAAAACTATAGCGAACAAAATAAAACCATACCTTTGCTACTAGTTTTAGGTATTCCCTTCGACAAGAATGGCTTCCATACTTTCTTATAGTCCATTGGGATCCCGGATTTGTCACAACATCAAGTACTTGTTGAAGAAAATCCCAATTTATGTTGTTCATCATAGGGTAGTACTCATCTTCTTCAACATCTGGTAAGTTAAACAAAACATTGATGGACTTAGCAGTAAGAGGTAGCTTTTTCTTCTGAACGATAACCTCAGTAGCATCTTGTGTGGTCAAACTTGCATAGAACTCTAGAACTAGTTCATCGAGAAGCGAACAAGCATCATAAAATCGCTCCCACTTGAGAGCATTGATTGTCTTTCTAATTGGCACAGGGACAACCATCAAATCATTACTCTTCAAGTTAAAACCTTTTTCCAGCATTATAGGTTGATGCTTGAAAATTGAATCAAATCTCTCTTTCACTTATTCATCAATCATAATCGGGTTCTTAGGAGTAGTCTTCGACAACCTAGTTCCTTTCCGAGACATGGTATTTTCTCGAAAATTTCACAAAGTTATGCTTACAGGGGAAGAAGAGAAATCGGCAAGTGGATAGGATCTGCTTCGGTGAACCTTGCAATGGTGAAGAGGTTGTAGCGGTGAAGGCAGCGTGCGACAACAATGATGGTGCGCGACAGCGGTAGCGGCTACGTATGGCAGCAACGTTGATGCTCTGGCGATCTCTTTGCGGTGATTATAGGAGATTTCAACAAAAAGGGAGGAGAACTAGGGTTTCTTTTGGGATTTGAGGTTGATGGCACAGGAGAAAAGTTTAAAGATTTTTGGGGTTTAAGCAAATATCTTTGAGGGATATGAAAAATAGTAGAACGAAGAGGGGTTTATATAGGGAAAAATTAGGGCAACATATAGCAAAAACTTAGCTACATTAAGGTTACTTGGGCGGCAAACAATGGAAGTTGCGGCAATAGGTGTGGAGTTTTCCCTCTTTTTGTTGTCTTGTGCCTCAAATTCAGAATGTATCTTACTAAAAAAAATGATTAGTACTTGGGTCAAATTTGACCCCCTTTATTAACATAAAAATTTAAAATTTAAACAAAACAAATGAAACTAAAAAATTTTAAATCTTAATTAGAAAATTTCTTCTCAATAAATTACATTAAATTAATTCCCAGGAAAGGTTGGAGTGGTCACAGTGGTCCCGCTTAAGTTTCAATCTCCTTAGGCAGAATTAATTAAATGTACTAAATTAAGAAAATAAATCCTAATTATTTATTTATTTACAAAACAAGTTTATGAAAAATCAAGGGTCTGTTAATTTGAACGAGGATTCAACTTGCTCAATGTCACCATCCTAATAATGTTTGAGACGTTGACCATTGACTTTAAATGTACCTCCGTAATTATCATATAATTCAACAGCTCCATAAGCATAAACTCGATAGATGGTATAAGATCCTTTCCATCGGAATTTCAGCCTCCAAGGAAATAACTTCAGCCTTGAATTAAAAAACAAAACCTTCTTACCTTATTTAAACTTGCGAGGTTGTATATGACTATCATGCCATCTTTTTCATCTTTCTTTATACATTTTGGCATTCTTATAGGAAAACAACCTCAACTCTTCCAACTCATCCAATTGTAACATCCTTCTCTCACTGGCTTGCTTAAGATCAAAATTCAACTTCTTCAAAGCCCAGTGAGCTCTATTCTCCAACTATAATGGCAAATGACATGTCTTTCCAAAAACCAACCGATAAGGAGTCATTCCTAATGGTGTCTTAAATGTTGTTCGATAGGCCCATAATGCATCATTGAGCCTTCAAGACCAATCTTTTCTGCTGAGAAGTACTACTTTTTCCAGGATACCTTTGATTTCACGATTCACTCTTTTAACTTGCCCATTGGACTAGGGCTGATAAGCCATAGCAATCTTGTGCTTCACATCATATTTTTCAAGCAACCACTTAAGCCACTTGTTCACAAAATGAGAACCTTCATCACTAATAATAGCTCTTGGTGTCCCAAATCGTGTAAACACATGCTTATGTAGGAATTGCATGACTACCTTAGCATCATTTGTAGGGTATGTTTAGCTTCAACCCACTTGGATACATAGTCCACAGCAACTAAGATGTATTTGTTCCCATACGAAGAAGGAAACGGGCCTAAAAATTCAATGCCCCATATGTCGAATAATTCAATCTCCAAAATATTAGTTAAGGGTATTTCACTCCTCCTTGATATGTTTCCGCTCCTTTGGCATCTATCACAGTTCTTCACATAGGCATAAGCATCTTTAAATAGTGTAGGCCAAAAGAAACTTGCTTGCAAAACCTTTGTTACAGTATGTGACAACCAAAGTGTCCCCCACTTGGAGATGAATGGAAATGATATAAGATCTCAACAATCTCACTTTTAGCTACACACTTTCTGATTATATTATCTGTACACTATCTAAACAAGAACGGGTCCTCCCAAAAATAATACCGACTATCATGAAGGAATTTCTTCCCTTGTTGGTATGTCATTTCTTGAGAAATTATTCGACATGAAAGATAATTGGAAAAATTAGCAAACCAATGTGTTTCATGAATTCGACTCACCTCAAATAAGTGCTCATCTGGGAAATTCTTGTTGATAGGCACATGTGATCGAGTTACGTCATCTTGCTCCAACCTCGACAGATGATCAGCTACTTTATTTTCAACACATTTTCTATCTTGGATCTTAAGGTCAAATTCTTGGAGTAAAAGTATCCAACGAATTAGCCTCGATTTTGTATCATTCTTCGTGAGCAAGTATTTAATGGTCGCATGGTCAGTAAATATTATAACTTTGGTACCTATAAGATATGAGCGGACTTTGTCAAAAGCAAAAACTATAGCACATAGTTCATTTTCAGTTACCGTATAATTGAGTTTGGCTCCCATCAAGGTTCTACTTGCATACTAAATGGGGTGGAACACTTTATTTTTTCTTTGACCCATCACAGCTCCAACAGCATAATCACTTGCATCGCACATCAACTCAAAATGTGTGCTACAGTCAGGTGTAATGATTATTGGGGCTGAGATTAACCCTTTTTTCAGCTCTTCAAAAGCTTCTAAACATGCTTTTTGTTAAAATCAAACACTGCATCTTTATCTAATAACAAACATAATGGTTTAGAAATTTTTGAAATTTTTTAATAAACCTGCGGTAAAAACCGACATGGCTTAAGAAACTTCTGACTCCTTTCACATTTATTGGGGCCGGTAATCTTTCAATTACATCCACCATTGCTTTGTCAACATCAATTCCTTTCTTTGAAATTGTATGCCCTAAGACAATCCCTTCTTTAACCATAAAATGGAACTTCTCCCAGTTAAGGACAAGATTCATCTCTTTGCATCTCTTCAGTACCTTAGCCAAATTACTCAAACAAATATCATAAGTGTTACCAAAAATAGAAAAATCATCCATGAAAACCTCAACAAAGTTTTCAACCATATCAGTGAAAATTGCCATCATGCATCGTTGTAATGTTGCAGGTGCATTGTATAAACCAAAAGGCATTCGCCTAAAAGCAAACGTACCGTACAGACAAGTAAAGGTTGTTTTATGTTGGTCTTCCGAGGCTACAACTATTTGGTTATATCCCGAATAACCATCTAAAAAATAATAGAATTCATTACCTGCCAGTCGATCTAACATCTGATCCATAAAAGCCAACGAAAAATGGTCCTTCTGAGTGGCTTTATTTAGCTTTCTGTAGTTAACACAAATTCTCCAACCAGTAAAAGTTCTCGTTGGAATCAATTGGTTACGCTCATTCTCAACAATCGTAATTCCACTTTTCTTCAGCACACACTACATTGGACTTACCCACGAACTATCTGAAATAGGATAGATGATTCATGCATCTAACCATTAGATCACTTTTTTTCTCACAACTTCTTTCATAATAAGATTGAGCCTACTTTTCCCATCAATTTGAGCTTGTTCACCTTCCTCTAGAATAATTTTGTACATGCAAAATGAAGGGCTTATACCTCGTATATCAGCTGTGGTCCAACCAATTGCTTTCTTAAATTTCTTTAGAACAATAATTAGTTGCTCCTCTTGATCTTTTGTCAATTCTGCTGAAATAATCATAGGCAAAATGGAACATTCACTTAAATAAACATATTTCAAATGGGAAGGAAGTTCCTTTAGTTCGAGTGTAGGTGGTTCTTTGATTGAAATTTTGGGTTGCACAAATTCTCTAACTTCCAACTCCAACGGTTCAAACCATGTGGTTTGAATAAATTTTCTTGGATTGGCTTCCACCAGAACCATGTTTTCTTCACTTTCTTCATCCTCCAAAAGGTCAAACCCTAAGGCTTTCTCCAATGGATCTTCTTCAAAATTACTTTCTGTAGAAATCAAGGTTTCTAACTCTTCCATAACTGAACACTCTTCTGTCGGATCGGGAAATTTCATTGCTTTAAGAATGTTAAAAGTTGCTTGATCATCTTGAACTCGCATGGTGAGTTCGTATTTCTGCACATCAATTAACATTCTTCCTATGGCTAAGAAAAGTCTCCCAAGGATAATTGGCACTTCCTTATCTGGTTAAAAATCTAGAATAATGAAATCAACAGGAAAAATAAATTTATCAAATCTTACCAAAACATCATTGATCTTTCCTTCAGGGTATGCTAAAGATCGATCCACATGCTAGAGCGTCACAGTTATAGGTCTTACTTCTCCTATCCCTAGCGTCTTGAAAATAGACTTAGGTATCAAGTTGATACTTGCTCCTAAGTCACACAAAGCTTTACCACAATAAGACTCACCAATGTTACAGGGTATCGTAAAGCTTCTTGGATCCTTCAATTTTGGTGGCAGCTTGTTCTGTAGGAACGCACTGCACTCCTTTGTCAATGCAACAGTCTCATACTCACTTAGTCATTTCTTTTTAGATAGTACATCTTTCATAAACTTCACATAATTTGGCATTTGTTCTAAAGCCTCCACCAATGGAATATTGATGTGTAATTACTTCAAAAAATCCAAAAACTTCTTGAATTGCACCTTATGTTTTTGCTTGTGTTGCTGCAATCTTTGCGGATATGGAGGTGATGGAACTTTTGGTTGAACCGGACAACTCTTCTGAGTAGGTAAATCTGCATCCAAAGAAGATGTTTAAGTATTTGAATTCACTAAGTTAGGGTTTACCTTGTCAGTCTTTGCAATTTCTGATTCTTTTGGTGTAGGAATTTCAACAGCTGGTTGACATTCCTCCTTTTCTACAGGTTCGTCTTCGACATCAATCAATCGGGGTTCTGAAATTTTACCACTTTGCAATGCCACTACCTTGATATGTTCTTTACCCAAGTTTTTTGGATTTATAGTATTGCTCAGCAATGTTCCTTGCGGTCTCCTACAAAGCTTTGTAGCTAACTAACCCATTTGGTTTTCTAGATTTTTCAGTGTTGTTGCTTGGCTTTGGATCAAAGTGTCATTCTTTTCCATGTATGCTTTCAACAAGTTCTCCAAACTATTTGATGCCTCAGCTTGAGGTGGTTTTGGAGCTTGCTGATCAAACCCTTGAGATTGGTTGGGTCTATGCTGCATAAAGTTGTTGTTTGGTCCATTTCCTTAGTTGCTCCAAGAAACGTTGGGGTGATTACCCCATGAAGGATTATAGAAGTAGGACTAGGGTCCTTGTCCACTCCTATTTTGATGCTAGTTCCCCACATAGTACACTGACTCAGGATTCAATGGGCAATTCTTGAAAGAATGGTCTTCCCCACAGTACACATAGGAAACTACTTCAAACAGACTTAATGGCTGAGCTGTAAAATTATTAGCACTATTAGCGGTAAACTGCTTTAACATAGAGGAAATAAATGGTACCTGAGCTGATAACAAAGTGAGAGCATCAACTTCATGAAATCTAGCTATATGTCTTCCTGAAGCTGTTCGATTTGTTGGCCATTGATAGTTATTACTGGTGATCCTCTCGATGATCTTATAAGCCTTATTATAAGACTTAGACAAAATTATTCCATACGCAGAAGCATCTACCATCAGTCTTGTATGTGCATTGAGACCATTATAGAATGTCTCGAACGAGATACAATGAGGAATCCCATGATGAGGAAAATTACGAAGTAACTCCTTGAATCGCTCCCAAGCCTTATACAAAGACTCGTCATCCAATTTTTTGAAAGTTGTGATCTCATTCCTCAACTTAGCATTCTTGCTAGGCGGGAAATACTTTACCAAAAATTTCTTTGCTAATTCTTGCCATGTAGATATGGAACTTGGTGGCAATGAATTGAGCCATGCTCGTGCTCGATCTTGCAACGAGTATGGAAACAACTTCAACCTCAATGCGTCTTCAGTCATATCAACTATCTTGAATGAATTACTCACCTCCATAAACAATCGAAGGTGGAGATGTGGATCTTCCGTGGGCATACCACTAAATTGGCCCACCATTTATAGCATTTGAAACATCACTTATTTCAATTCGAATTGGGTTGCCTCAATATCTGGCCGTCTAATTCCTAGATTTAACTCATTGAAAAGTGGCACAGCATATTGTCTGATGCATCGATCCCTATTTTGTACATGATCGGCTTCATTACCTTGGTCTTGATTCTGATTTCCAAGGTCCATCTCGTTCTATCTCTGAGCTATTCATTCACGTCTTCTTTGTCTGAAAGTTCGCTCAATCTCAGGGTCTACTAGGAGTAAATCGATAATCTGATCTATGCTCATAAACACCTGAAAAGAAAATCACAAAATTAAAAAGAAAAGTTAGTAATGTTATAAATAACCAAATTGAAAATAAATAATTTCACAAACATTGACAATGGTAACAGTTGACAATCCCCGGCAACGATGCCAAAAACTTATAATGCTCGAGTTTGTGCAAGTGTACACAGTCGTTATCAAGTAATAAGTAAGTACCGAGTTATCATCTCCACATGGATTGTATTTGTGCTAAGTCAATTAATTTGTAAAATTATATTAACAATTTGATAAATAAAAACAATATAATTGAGAAGTGATGATTAAAATATATTAAACTAAATGCAATGATCCCTGATGTGATTTATCCTAACATGCAACTATATGAATGAAATAGATTTTAGAAGAATTAATAAGCAACAATTATAACATAAATAAGCTAGGACAATTACTTTAATTAAACTCAAATTATTATCAACATGCTTATCAATATTCGAAAAAACATTCCATGGCAACTCGTTCTTTCATGTGTTTGTAAACCACATTAGGTCCTTTCGGAATCCTTTACTTAGTAAATACGCATTTTATTGATCCTTATTTACTAAGGGTTTCTTAGTATTCGTGCAAGGTAACAGGGAAGTCTTAGGTTTGAAATAGTTTAATCACACAAATCTAAAAACTATGCTAATAACAGAGCCTGGTTAGGGTTTGTTATGTAACCTACAATTTAATTGGGTTAGGATCTAAATTAAGCATGAACATTTCAATTATGTGTCTATTAGCCGTCGTCTGGTTAAGATCGCTCAGCTCAGTCAGGTGCATTTCAATCACGTATGAATGAAATACAGACTTGATTTTAATTGAAAACATGATCGATTGAGGCACAAACATTATAAGCATGAATTAAATAAATATTATCCAAACAAAATAATCATCCTAGCTTAAATAAAATTAAGCTATCATTGTTGTAAACAAGAATAGTGAACATAGAACAAACATTCTTGAATTAAATTAAAGAAAATAAAGATTAAACCCAATTCAAAGTGGCTGTCACCCAAGACTCTGACTGACGAGGGCTCCTTCGTTCCTTCGCTTCACTACTTTGTTGATGGCTCTCCGAGGTGGCCGACCAAGGGCTCTTTAAGAGGCTAATTTGCTAAAATATTTATGTAAAGATGATGATAGGCGTGAGGGCTAAGAGAGTTGAGAGAAGAGAGAATGATGAACGGGTGAGGGATGATTGAGGGATGATTAGAAAAGTGAGAAATGGGGTCTTATTTATAGGTGAGGCAAAGGAGCTAGTTTGCTAAAATAGGAGTGTCCATCTTTTGAAAATTTATCCAAGTGTGGCCGGCAATGATTTTTGGAAATGTGACTGATATTTGCTCGATTTAAGTGCCACAACATCATCAGGATCAGGACTCGATCAATTGCAAATCTCTAGGTAAATCTCCAATTTCTTCAACTTTTCTAGGACTTTCTGTAATTAAACCAAAATTTGATTTATGAACATCCGCATGCAGCTAAATTTTGGGTTGGTCCTCCATTTGGATGGTTTTGTAATCAACTTAAAGCTCTCAAACCTCTCCAGCAATAGTAGATAATTTAGAAGACCAAATAATGTAATTTAACCACTTTAATTAATTAATTTACTTAATTAATTAAACCTAATTTATTAATGAAACATATTAAAATAAATTATTAAATATAACTTTATCTTTTATTATTTAATTTAATCATGCATGACCCACTTTATAGCTTGAAAATATAATATGATCAAATTAATATAAAAGAAGCCATTTTCTGTATGAAAACTATATAACAAAGTATAAAATCACATTTTAATAATTTCTATGTCCCAATTTCATATTTTCATATATTTCATTAATTTATTAAGCAATTACTTGGTTTTAACAACAAATTTAAGTAAAATGGTGACGAATTATATAGGAAAAATCCTATATATTTTTTAGTTTACATTTAGTTTCTATTATACGAACTTGCTAAGTGTATAATGCTTACTCCTTTTATTTTTCCCCTGTTTTATAGTGCTCGGAAGCTCGTGAAGGTTGAAAGATTGTTGGACATTCCATATGTTGTAATGCATGTATAGGGAAATTTGGCCAATAGTGACTTGAAATGTTATTTTGTAACCTAGCCATTGGAATGGCTAGTGATGGTTCATTTTGGGTATGATTTAGTAAGCTATTATGATATATATATATACACACATGTGTTATGCTAAGTTCATCTGATCAAATGTTGTTAATGCCTAAGTATGCATGCAATGGTATGTCTTGATGAATGATGGAATTTCCAAATTTGAATGCTTGAAATGGTTGGAATTGCTTGAGTGTTTCATGTGCAGGTTAGTCCCGAATGGTTTCCAATGGATATTTTGGGCCTCGTAGGCCCATATTAAGGAGTTTAGACAAAGTTCATAAAGGTTTTTAATTTGACCGAGTCTTAAGGACATCGAAATGACTGTGTGCATATGATTAAGTGTGGTAACACCTCGTATCCCGTCCCGGCGTAGGGCTGAGGTGTGGAGTGTTACAACCGTCTTTAGACCCACAAGATCCAAATAAGATATATTAAGAAGAACCCTGTATGCACCCATTAATCCATCACATCCATCAATTCACCCATCACATCCAACAATACTCTAGTTTGACACTAAGCACCCTATTATGAGGCCTAGGCTAGAGGGATAAAGTCCCATGATTGTGTTGGAAAAAATTTGTTTAGAAAACAATGTTTTCAACATAGCGGAAGTTTACAATTTTTCTTAAAATAGAACCTTGTGATATTTATAATAATAAACCCTAGCCCAAATTATTACTTGTGCTTTGAGGGAGGCAATCTAGTTCGTTTCCTAGTTTTCTACCAAATGATCTCTGCTATCCTCAAACCTCAGCTTGCTTTGAATATAGGCTCAAACTATATGAACCAAATGCATAGAATGAAAACCTTGATTAACTCTTAATGGGAAAATTAATTCTTATTTATAGAAAATAGAATTTATTTTGTAAATAAATTGTCATCACTTTTTAGTAGAGTAATAATGCTAAATTAGCATAACAAGTAGGTCATTCTGTAATTCTTATTTATAGGAAAAAGGTACAAGAGTTTTACTTGAACAAAGGGTAATTAAGTAATAATATTTTAATAGAAAAACATTGTGTGAGTATGATAGTCGATTCTAGGACTAACATAGCGTAAGTATGAGTTTAGCTATACATGTCATAACTGTATATAGATAGTGTGACGACTCCTGATGAGATAAATTTTGTTTCTATTTATATAGTAAATGGATCCTAACGTAGCTACAGTGGATGATGTAGAGAGTAATGTGCTAGCTCCTGCTAAAGGGACCGCGCCAGTAGATAGTGGGCCCGTGACAATGAGTCAGGGTGGAGGGGCTAGAGAGGCTTACCTCCATATGATGGGCACTTGGTACACGGAGTTTGTTCATACGAATCCGAACACACCACCTCCCCCACCTCCTCCGATTCTTTAGTATGCCCCTGTAGCTCCGCAAGGAGTGGATATGGTTAGGAGGGAGAAACCCCCAGTAGATAAAATATGAAAGCAAGGACCTGAGGAATTTCGAGCTAATATTGACGATGACCTAGAAAGAGTAGAGTTCTAGTTGGAAAATACCATTAGGGTATTTGATGAGCTAGCATGCACGCCTGAGGAGTGTGTGAAGTGCACAGTGTCACTCCCACGAGACTTAGCCTATCAATGGTGGAATACTCTCGTGTCTGTTGTACCGAGAGAGAGGATAACTTGGGAATTCTTCCCGGAAGAGTTCTGGAAGAAGTACATTAGCCAGAGGTTTGTAGACCAAAAAAGGAAAGAATTTTTAGAGCTGAAGCAAGGCCGTAGAACAGTGACGGAGTACGAGCGTGAGTTTGTGAGACTCAGCAAATATGCACGGGAGTGCGTACCTAAAGAAGCTATCATGTGCAAGAGGTTTGAAGATGGTCTGAACGAAGATATTCGTCTATTAGTTGGCATCTTAGAATTGAGGGAATTTGGAGTGCTCGTGGAGAGAGCATGTAAGGCCAAGGAATTGGCCAAAGAGAAGAGAAAAGCTGACATTGAGTCCCGAGACTCAAGAAAAAGGCAGATGGGGAAATCATAGCAGACCTCATCTTAGAGATTGAGAGAGTTTCCTACCCGATCAAACGCGTCAGTAAGGTTCTTGAGCAAAAGCAAGAACAAGTAGCACACGACGTCTAAAGCTCAAACCACTTCTATTGCTAGTGTTGGTAGTGCTTGGCCAAATATGCCAGAGTGTTCACAATGTGGTAGGTGTCATTTCGGCTAGTGCCGAGGGAATGAGAGAGGTTGTTTCAAATGTGGATCACTAGACCACTTCATTTGGAACTGTCCTGAATTTGATGACAAAGAGAAAAAGCAAGATATGAGGACGAATAATGTTTTTTCAAGGGGTAGACCACAGAAGAACCCGGGCAGTGGAACTAGCAGGAAAGGTGCTCCTAAAGATTCAACTGTAAGGTCCAAGGGCTGAGCGCCTGCAAGGACTTATGCCATTCGCGCCGCGAAGATGCATCTTCACTAGATATGATTACGGGTACTTTTTCTCTTCTCTATACTTTGGTTGTTGCTTTAATTGATCCGGGGTCTACCCATTCTTATGTCTACAGGAAATTGGTACCCAGTATGAATATGTTAGTTGAACCTACTGAATTTCTAGTAAAAGTGTCTAACCTGTTAGGCAAGCATATGTTAGTTTGACCAAGTATGTAGAAATTGTCCCTTGACAATTAAGGGTCATAGTTTTCTGGCTAACCTCATGTTGCTGTCGTTTGATGAATTCGATGTAATCCATAGAATGGATTGGTTAACTTCTTATAGTGTTGTAGTGGACTGTGGGAGGAAATCTATTGAGTTGAAATGTGAAGACGGGAATGTTCTTTGGGTTGAACCAGATGAATCGGATACCTCACCTATAGTGATATCGTCTATGACTAGGGAGAGATATTTGAGGAAAGGGTGTGAAGCTTATCTCGCTTTTGTATTGAACATTCAAGCATCTGAATTGATGATCGAATCAATGCCAGTGGTATGTGAGTTTACAGATGTGTTTCCAGAAGAATTACCCAGACAGCCTCCAGTGAGGGAAGTTGAATTTGGAACTGAGTTAGTCCCTAGTACAACACCCGTCTTGATTGTTCTGTATAGGATGGCTCCTACGGAGTTAAAGGAGTTGAAAGTTCAACTACAAGAGTTAACTGATAAGGGATTTGCGAGACCGAGTTTTTCTCCATGGGGTGCCCTAGTGTTATTTGTGAAGAAAAAGGATGGGTCGATGAGATTGTGTATAGACTACCAACAGCTCAACAAAGTGACTGTAAAGAACATGTATCCCTTGCCAAGGATTGTAACACCCCTAGCCCATATTCGTCGTCGGATTAGGGTTACGAGGTATTACCTGACAAAAACTCAGTCAGCATGTTCACATATATAAATTGTTATTCATGTATCAAATTATTCGCATTAATTTAAAATCGAAAACAATCACATATTCATTCCTATATACTAATTCACACATAAGGAAACACTTAACCAAATATAATCAATTGTATTTTATTAATTATAGTACATAAACAAACCATGTTACAAAGTTTCAAACCAAATATAGTCAATTATATTTTATTAATTATAATACATAATCAGACCATGTTACAAAGTTTCAATCATATCAATATTAATATTTTTTTTAATCATATATTTGAACCACCTATTATGTAACAAAACCAATTTGCATGAATTTTACAATTAAACTATTTGAAATATAAAAGCATCAAATACTTGATATTCGAATACCTTTTTTTTTTAAAATAAACATGTTTCTTTATTTCTTATGCCAACCATATATATATTGCACAACAATTATTTATCTCACAAATTACTGAAGTAAATTCATTATTAATAATCTATCGAATACACATCCAACCACTTATTAAAAATTATTCATTAAAAATGTTATCAAAACATAAACCATTATATTTACCTCAAAAACGTGTAACATAGTTCCCAAATCAATTTAAATATCAAGGCTGAATACATACCAACCTAAACACTATTTTTAATCCAACTCACAAGTCAAATTATATGACAAAAATATAAGTCATTAGTAAACCATACCAAACAGTCAAACATAACCGATTTCAAGTAAGGGAATTAAGCCATTTTCGCATGACTTATATTATACATAACTAAAGCCAATACTTCAAATATATATATCCCAGCCTATACATGCCATAATTTAAGTTTAGCTAATAAGGTACCAAAAACAGTAGATAGTGTGATGAGCTTGGCTGACAGTCCCCGAGCTTGTAGCTTGACTCCAAAATCTATAAAACAGAGTAACATAAAACACAGAATAAGCTATCAAAGCTTAGTAAGCTATAAGCAAATAAATAGTTCAATAAAACATTCAACCTATCTTATTAACCCAAATTATGTTATCAAGACCAAAGCTTGTCTTTAAATCTATAAATAAGATACAATGGTACACTTCCATATACCATTTCGTTTTACCATGGCCGAATACTTACATAAGCCATTTTATTATCATTAATCAACATTTCTGATCCAAAATGTCACTAAATGATCAAGCATGCTTACCTTAAAAAAAATTAAAGAATTACTATTTGACATTATGTACTCATAATTATGTACTCATAATTCTCATTTGGCTGAATACTCATATAGGCACTTATCATGTTCGTAGAAAACTCCCAAAGGCAAATGGTCATAGTAAAATTTAATACATGCTAACCCAAATACAAAATTTTGAATATCAAAATAATATTGTATATTCATGCATTAACATATATAACCGAAAATACATCATCATGTTTACATATATAAATAAGTTATTCATGATTTACTAACAGTTCATTTAGCAAGCCAGATACACATAACGTACACAGTTTCTACTTTATTTGAGCCATACAAGTTTTATAACATAAAGTCATAATGTTTACGTAACTTACCTCAAGTAAGTAACATACTAATTTATTCCTGGTGCATAGCTCAATTATCACATTCAAGCTCTATTTACCTTTTCCCGATGAACCATTCGGAATTGGATAGGACACTTGGATAATCACATAAGTCGTACAATGCCAACGTCCCAGACGTGGTCCTACATGTAGCCACAAATCGATGTCACTGTCCCAGACAGGGTCTTACTCGTAAACACATATTGGAACCACATATCGATGCCATGGTCTTACTCGCACACATATATCAGAATCCTATGTCATGACATATGTATCCTAACTATTCCTAAGGTTCATACAGGGCTTTCGGATGTCGTAACTCGATCGAATCGAACTCGAAAGTGTAGTAGCAAAATTTAATCATATTCGATCACAACATATTTAAATTTTAACATTTCATAACAGAATATAAATATAACATTTAATTTCCAAATAAACACGTCTATTTGCTTATAAACTTACCTCGGACAACAAAAAATTGGTACGGATCGACTAGTCGACAACTTTTGACTTTCCCGGGTCCAAATCCGATTTCTTTAGTTCTTGATCTAAACATATTCAAATTAAGCTCATTCAAACATATTTTCATTCAATTTAGTCTAAAAGCACATAAATAGGCAAATTACTATTTTACCCCTGACATTTACAATTTTTACAATTTAATCCCTATTGCACAAAATACAATATACACCAAATTTCTCTATACTTATGTTGGGCCGAATTTTACCCACTCTTAAACAAGTCCATATATTCAATTTATTTTAGATTTAGTCCCTCAAATTATTATTTTTGCAATTTTACTCCTAATTACTCAAAATCATCAAAAACTCCAATACAAAAATATGTTAATCTAAAACATATATTTCATTTTTCATCATCAAACAACAAAAATCACAAGCTATCAACAATGGCACAACTCAAAATATTCATCAAGATAAAAAAATTCAAGCATGGGCTTTGTAGTACTCGAAGCAACGATATCAAAAACCGACAAGAAAACGAACCTTGATTGAGCTTCCAAATAGGCCAAACCCTAGCTTTTCTTTCTTCTTTTCTCTTAACTTATATTCGGCAATGAAAAATAACTAAGACAAATATGTAAACTTTATTTTATGTTTATATTATATATGTTATCATAATTGAATTACTTTTATAACTTTTTTTTAATATAAAAATCACATAATATAAGTCTTAACCGTCCCACTAATATAATTATGGGTTATTTACAACATAAATCCTTCACCTTTAAAAGCCACTAACAGTTCAGCCCTTTATATATTAAACTACCAAAATTTTCAATTTACGCGAATAAGCCCTTTTATTTAATCAGATACCCAAATGATAAAATTAAATCACGAAAATTTCACAAATATAAATTCACACAAAATAAACACTGAAAATAATTTAAAAATATTTTTCTGACTCAGATTCATGGTCTGAAACCACCATTCCGATTAGGGTCTAAATCGAGCTATTACAACTCTCCCCCTTAGGGATTTTCGTCCCCGAAAATCTTACTGGTGAATAGGTTCGAATAATATTCTCTCATTGTATCTTCTGGCTCCCATGTTGCCTCCTCAACTCCATGTTTATGCCACAATATTTTAACTAACGAAATCTTTTTATTCCGTAACTCTTTAGTCTCACGAGTCAAAATGCGAATCGGTTCTTCTTCGTAAGTCATATCAGACTGAATTTCAATCTCAAACGGACTAATCACATGTGAAGGATCAGATCAATACCTCTGAAGCATTGAAACGTGGAATACACTATGTATCTTTTCCAACTCAAGTGGTAACATCAATCTGTAAGCAACTGGCCCAATATGCTCTATAATTTCATACGGCCCAATGAATCTCGGACTCAATTTGCCTTTACAACCGAATCTGAGTATTTTCTTCCACGGTGAGACTTTCAAAAAAACTTTGTCTCCAATCTGAAACTCTATATCTTTACGTTTCAAGTCCGCATAAGATTTCTGACGATCCGATGCTGCTTTCAAACTTTCACGGATCACCTTCACTTTCTGTTCAGTTTCTCTGATCAAGTCAACCCGGTGTATCTTATCTTCACTGAGCTCAGTCCAGTAAACGGTGTACGGCATTTACGACCATACAAAGCTTCATAAGGTGCCATTTTGATACTCGATTGATAACTGTTATTATACGCGAATTCAATCAAAGGTAGATATCGTTCCTACGTACCTTCGAACTCGAGAATGCAACATCTCAACATATCCTCAAGTATCTAAATGATTCGCTCAAACTGGCCATCTGTTTGCGGATGGAAAGCAGTACTAAATGTAATTTCGTACCTAGTGCATCTTGGAGTTTCTTCCAAAACCGCGATGTAAACCTCGGATCTCGATCCAAAACAATATATAGGCACACCATGTAATCTCACAATCTGAGAAACATACAATTCAGCTAGCTTATCAAGTAAGTAATCCGTATGTATCGAAACAAAATGAGTTGATTTAGTCAATCTATCAACAACAACCCAAATTGCATCTTTCTTGCTCAGTGTCAATGGTAAACCAGATACAAAATCCATCGTAACTCTATCCCACTTCCACTCAGGTATCATGATAGGCTGAAGCAATCCTGAAGGCACTTGATGTTCAGCTTTTACTTGTTGATGACTAAACATCTTGCAACAAAGCCAAAAATGTCTCGTTTCATACCATGCCACCAATGAAGCTATTTTAGATCATTATACATCTTTGTACTTCCTGGGTAGACAGATAACCGACTACTATGTGCTTCATTCAAAATCATCTGGATCAACTCTGTATTCTTCAGAACACATATCTGGTCCCTGAATCTCAAACAGTCATCAGCATCAACCCTAAACTCTGAATCAACATCCGTCTCACACTGAACTCATTTTGCGATCAATTCATTATCAACCTTCTAGGCATCACATATTTGTTGAACAAATAATGGTCTAGCTTTCAATTCAGCTACTATCGAACCATCATCTGACATAGCCATATGCGTATTCATTACACGCAAAGCAAATAGTGATTTTCGGCTTAAAGCATCAACAACAACGTTAGCCTTTCCTAAGTGATAGTCAATCACAAGCTCGTAGTCTTTTAATAGTTCTAACCATAGGCATTGTCTCAAATTCAGATCTTTCTGAGTCATCAAGTATTTCAGGCTTTTATGATCAGAGTAAACATGACATTTCTCGCCTAACAGATAGTGACGCCAAATCTTCAATGTGAACACAATGGCTGCCAATTCTAGGTCGTGTGTCGGATAATTCTTTTCATGTGGCTTCAATTGTCTCGAGGCATAACCTATAACTTTGCCTTCCTGCATCAAAACACAGCCCAAACCATTCAAAGATGCATCACTATAAATAACAAGTTCTTTACCCGATTCTGGCTGAACTAGCACCAAAGCTTCGGTCAAAAGGGCTTTCAACTTATCAAAACTTTTCTGACACTTCTCTGACCACTCGAACTTAACATCTTTCCGCAGTAGCTTTGTCATTGGTGTTGCAATCATAGAGAAACCTTTCACGAAGCGTCTATAATAACCATCAAGTCCCAGAAAGCTTCGAACTTCAGAAACATTCTTAGGAGATTTTCAATCCAGTATAGCTGATATTTTGCTCGGATTAACCCGAATACCTGATGCTGATACCACGTGACCCAGAAAACTAACTTCATTTAACCAGAACTCACATTTACTGAATTTTGCATACAACTACTTATCTCGCAACATCTGCAATACAAGTCTCAAGTGTTCGGCATGTTAACCTTCACTACGAGAGCAGATCAGAATGTCATCTATAAACACAACCACAAACCGATCTAGATACGGTCTGAAGATCCGATTCATCAAATCCATGAAAATAGCTGGTGCATTAGTGAGTCCGAAAGGCATAACCAAAAACTCATAATGTTCGTACCTCGTTCTGAAAGCAGTCTTTGGCACATTTGAATCTTTAACTCGCAACTGATAGTAACCTGATCTCAAATCTATCTTCGAAAATACTATGGCCCCTTTTAGTTGATCAAACAGATCATCAATCCGTGGCAACGGATACTTATTCTTTATAGTCACCTTATTAAGCTGTCACATTCTCATAGTTCTATCTTTCTTTTTCACAAACAACACAGGTGCACCTCACGAAAAGAAACTCGGTCGCGTAAAACCTCTATCTGTCAATTCTTGCAACTGAGCTTTCAATTCTTTTAATTTTGTAGGTGCCATTCTGTACGGGCTATGGATATTGGAGTCGTCCCTGGCACTAACTCAATACCTAACTCTACTTCCCGAATAGGTGGCAAACCTGGTAATTCTTCTGGAAACACATTCGAATACTCACATACAACAGGTACGGATTGAATGTTTCTTTCAGTCGCTTTCCTATCGAGCACGTAGGCAAAGTAAGCTTCACACCCTTTTCTCACATATTTTTGAGCTAGCATCAAAGAAATCACTGCTGGTAAACCGTACAAATCGCTAGATTAGATCCGAATAACTTTATCTTTCTAGCTCCGTAGATCAATGGTCTTTCTTTTACAATTCATGATAGCATCATGTAAAGTCAGCCAATCCATACCTAGAATTATATCTAACTCATCAAATGGTAGCAACATTAAATCAGCCGGAGAGCACAGATCTCGAACCATCAAGGGACAATTCTTACACACTTTATCAACCATAACACATCAGCCAAGAGATTTGACACTCTAATCACAAACTCAGTAGACTCAACAGGTAAAGTTTTGCTGAATACTAATGTCTCACATACATAAGAATGAGTAGAACCAGGATCAATCAATGCAATTACATTTGTATCATAAAGAGTAAATGTACCAGTAATAACATCAGGGGATGAAGCCTCCTCTCGCGCGCGAATAGCATAGGCTCTGGTAGGTGCACGAGCCTCAGATCTGACTTTCGTATCTTTAGTCCCTCGCTGACTGCCACTCGTATTACCAGCATTTCTGGGTGGTCTACCTCGAGCTGCAGTATTACCCGATCTCGTATTCTACACTGGATTTTCTTCAGCTACCATTGGGCAATCTCAAATATAATGATCTGTAGATCCGCATATAAAATACGCCCGATCATGCAGTCTACAACTGCCGGGATGTCGTTTACCACAGTGTTTACACTTGGGTTAATTTGATCTGACATTACCCACACTCACTACCGAAGTAGCTCTCGAACTCACTGGTGGTCTATTCTGATCCCGTCTAGGATAACCTGAAGTGGCTTTAGAACGGATGAAATCATCTCGGAACTTCTTTGATATCGTCTGGAATGACTTATCGGGTGTTCTTTTGCATGCATCTCTAGCTTCAAAGTCAGCCTTTCTTTTCTCTTTCCCAAGCTCTTCAGCTTTGCAGGCTCGCTCAACAAGTACCACAAACTCTTTTATCTCAAGTGTGCCAACTAGCAGTTTGATATCTTCATTCAACCCATCTTCAAATCTTTTACACATTATGGCTTCAGTGGAAACACACTCTCTGGCATACCGACTGAGTCTCACGAATTTCTGCTCGTACTCCGTCACGGTTATCCGACCCTGTTTCAGCTCCAGAAATTCTTTACACTTCTGATCTATAAATCTCTGACTGATATATTTCTTACGGAACTCAGTCTGAAAGAATTCCCAGGTTACCTGCTCTCTCGGAACTACTGATACTAGGGTATTCCACTAGTGGTATGCTGTGTCTTGAAGTAAAGATATGGCACATTTCAAGCACTCATCTAATGTACAGGACAGTTTGTCAAACACACGGATGGTATTATCAAGCCAAAACTCAGCCTGCTCAGCATCATCATCATCGGTAGCTTTAAATTCTTCAGCTCCACGTTTCCTGATTTTATCAACAAGTGGCTTATATAATCTCAACGGATCACTTACTTGAGGTACTGCAGGCATCGAAGATGGATTAGTCGGGGGTGGAGGTTGATGTGCAGCTGGGTTAGTCCGGATATATTGAGTAAACCAATCATTCATCATCTAATAAAAGGCTTGTTTAGCCTCACTTTCTTGATAACTCGTAGTCAGTCGAGAATCAACTGGCACTGTTCCTTGCGCGGGAACAGGCGCTACACTCTCAACATCATCAGCTACAGCTCTATCGGGATCCATTTACTATATGAAAACACATTTCAAATTTCAGAAGTCATCACACTATCACAATATATAATTATGGTATGTATAGCTAAACTTACACACGCTACGTTAGTCCTAGAATCGACTAAACTATAGCTCTGATACCAATAAAATGTAACACCTCTAGCCCATATTCATCGTCATATTAGGGTTACGAGGTATTACCTGACAAAACTCAGTCAGCATGTTCACATATATAAATCGTTATTCACGTATCAAATTATTCGCATTAATTTAAAATCGAAAACAATCACATATTCATTCCTATATACTAATTCACACATAAGGAAACACTTAACCAAATATAGTCAATTATATTTTATTAATTATAATACATAAACAAACCATGTTACAAAGTTTCAATCATATCAATATTAGTATCTTTTTTTTAATCATATATTTGAACCACCTGTTATGTAACAAAACCAATTTGCATGCATTTTACAATTAAAATATTTGAAATATAAAAGCATCAAATACTTGATATTCGAATACCTTTTTTTTTAAATAAACATGTTTCCTTATTTCTTATGCCAACCATATATATATTTCACAACAATTATTTATCTCAAAAATTACTGAAGTAAATTCATTATTAATAATCTACAATTCACACATTCAACCACTGATTAAAATTATTCATTAAAAATGTTATCAAAACATAAACCATTATATTTACCTCAAAAACGTGTAACATAGTTCCCAAATCAATTTAAATATCAAGGCCGAATACATACCAACCTAAACACTATTTTTAATCCAACTCACAAGTCAAATTATATGACAAAAATATAAGTCATTAGTAAACCATACCAAACAGTCAAACATAATCGATTTCAAGTAAGGGAATTAAGCCATTTTCGCATGACTTATATTATACATAACTAAAGCCAATACTTCAAATATATATATCCCAGCCTATACATGCCATAATTTAAGTTTAGCTAATAAGGTACCAAAAATAGTAGATAGTGTGATGAGCTTGGCTGACAGTCCCCGAGCTTGTAGCTTGACTCCAAAATCTATAAAACAGAGTAACATAAAACACAGAATAAGCTATCAAAGCTTAGTAAGCTATAAGCAAATAAATAGTTCAATAAAACATTCAACCTATCTTATTAACCCAAATTATGTTATCAAGACCAAAGCTTGTCTTTAAATCTATAAATAAGATACAATGGTACACTTCCATATACCATTTCGTTTTACCATGGCCGAATACTTACATAAGCCATTTTATTATCATTAATCAACATTTTTGATCCAAAATGTCACTAAATGATCAAGCATGCTTACCTTAAAAAAAATTAAAGAATTACTATTTGACATTATGTACTCATAATTCTCATTTGGCTGGATACTCATATAGGCACTTATCATATTCGTAGAAAACTCCCAAAGGCAAATGGTCATAGTAAAATCTAATACATGCCCACCCAAATACAAAATTTTGAATATCAAAATAATATTGTATATTCATTCATTAACATATATAACCGAAAATACCTCATCATGTTTACATATATAAATAAGTTATTCACGATATACTAACAATTCATTTAGCAAGCCATATACACATAACGTACACAGTTTCTACTTTATTTGCGCCATACAAGTTTTATAACATAAAGTCATAATGTTTACGTAACTTACCTCAAGTAAGTAACATACTAATTTATTCCTGGCGCATAGCTCAATTATCACATTCGAGCTCTATTTACCTTTGCCCGATGAACCATTCGGAATTGGATAGGACACTTGGATAATCATCGTACAATGCCAACGTCTCAGACTTGGTCTTACATGTAGCCACAAATCGATGCCTCTGTCCTAAACAGGGTCTTACTCGTAAACACATATTGGAACCACATATCGATGCCATGGTCTTACTTGCACACATATATCGGAATCCTATGTCATGACATATGTATCCTAACTATTCCTAAGGTTCATACGGGGCTTTCGGACGTCGTAACTCAGTCGAATCGAACTCAGAAGTGTAGTAGCCAAATTTAATCATATTTGAGCACAACATATTTAAATTTTAACATTTCATAACAGCATATAAATATAACATTTAATTTCCAAATAAACACATCTATTTGCTTAAAAACTTACCTCGGACAACGAAAAATCGGTACGGATCGACTAGTTGACAACTTTTGACTTTTCCCAGTCCAAATCTGATTTCTTTAGTTCTTGATCTAAACATATTCAAATTAAGCTCATTCAAACATATTTTCATTCAATTTAGTCTAAAAGCACATAAATAGGCAAATTACCATTTTACCCTGACATTTACAATTTTTACAATTTAATCCCTATTGCACAAAATACAAAATACACCAAATTTCTCTATACTTATGTTGGGCCGAATTTTACCCACTCTCAAACAAGTCCATATATTCAATTTATTTCAGATTTTAGTCCCTCAAATTATTATTTTTGCAATTTTACTCCTAATTACTCAAAATCATCAAAAACTCCAATACAAAATATGTTAATCTAAAACATATCTTTCATTTTTCATCATCAAACAACAAAAATCACAAGCTATCAACAATGGCACAACTCAAAATATTCATCAAAATCAAAATTCAAGCATGGACTTTGTAGTACTCGAAGCAACGATCTCAAAAACGTAAAAATTATCAAAAACCGACAAGAAAACGAACCTTGATTGAGCTTCCAAATAGGCCGAACCCTAGATTTTCTTTCTTCTTTTCTTTTAGCTTATATTTGGCAATGAAAAATAACTAATACAAATATGTAAACTTTATTTTATGTTTATATTATATATGTTATAATAATTGATTTACTTTTATAACTTTTTTAATATAAAAATCACATAATATAAGTCTTAACCGTCCCACTAATATAATTATGGGTTATTTACAACATAAATCCTTCACCTTTAAAAGCCACAACAATTCGGCCCTTTATATATTAAACTACCAAATTTTTTAATTTACACTTTTAAGCCCTTTTATTTAATCGAATACCCAAACGATAAAATTAAATCACGAAAATTTCACAGATGTAAATTCACTCAAAATAAACACGTAAAATAATTTAAAAATATTTTTCTGACTCAGATTCGTGGTCCTAAAACCACCATTTCAATTTGGGTATAAATCGGGCTGTTACAAGGATCGATGATTTGTTCAATCAGTTGAAAGGAGCCACCATGTTTTCTAAGATCAACTTAAGGTCTAGCTACTACCAACTAAGGTTTAAGGAGCAAGATGTACCGAAAACCAAGTTTAAGACGGGGTATGGGTGTTATGAGTTCCTCATCATGCCCTTTGGCTTAAAAAATGCCCCGGTGATTTTTATCGACCTAATGAACCGTATTTTCTGACCATACTTAGATAAGTTCATAGTCGTCTTTATCGATGACATATTGATTTATTCACATTATGAGAGTGAGCACGCGGAGCATTTGAGAACGGTTTTACAAACCTTGAGAGATAAGCAGTTATATGCCAGGTTTAGTAAGCGCGAATTTTGGCTTAAAAAGGTCAGATTCCTAGGATACATTGTGTCGGGTGATGGGATCAGAGTTGACCCGACTAAGATCTCGGCTATTGTTGAGTGAAAACCGCCAAGGAATGTGACAGAGGTTCAATGCTTTCTAGGTTTAGCTGGGTACTATAGACAATTTGTTAAAGGATTCTCAATGATAGCTACTCCGATGACTAGACTGCTACAAAAAGAGGTCAAGTTTAATAGAATGATAAGTGCCAATAGAGTTTCGAGAAACTAAAGGCTTTGTTGACAGAAGCCCCAGTCTTCATGCAACCGGAACCAAAAAAAGAGTTTGTGGTGTATAGTGATGCATCCTTGAATGGGTTAGGGTGTGTACTCATGCAAGAAGGCAAGGTAATAGCCTATGCATTGAGACATCTAAAGCCACACGAGAAGAATTACCTGACGCACAATTTAGAGTTGGCCGCCATCGTATTCACGTTAAAAATTTAGAGGCACCATTTGTATGGCGAGAGATGTCGAGTGTTCACCGACCATAAAAGTCTCAAGTATTTGATGACTCAGAAGGAGTTGAATCTACGGCAAAGGAAGTGGCTAGAGTTGATAAAGGATTACGAATTGGTGATTGACTACCACCCGGGGAAGGCGAATATAGTCTTCGATGCTTTAAGTAGGAAATCATTGTTTACCTTGAGGGCTATAAATACTCAATTGACTGTGATTGATGATGGCTCGATTCTAGTCGAGATTAGGGCTACACCTACGTTCCTTCAAGAGATTTGTGAGGCTCAGAAAGGTGATAAAGACTTGCAAGCTAAGATGGCTCAGTGTGAGGCGGGAAATGAATCAGAATTTTGAATTGGTGCTGACGGTTGTATGATATACCGAGACAAAATTTGTGTGCCCAAGGATACTGAGCTCATTCAGAAGATTCTACGAGAGGCACATAGTGGTTGTTTGTCTATTCACCAAGGTAGTGTAAAAATGTACAATGACTTGAAGAAAATGCACCGGTGATCGGGAATGAAAAGAGACATTTCAGAGTTCATTTCTAAGTTTCTAGTTTGTCAACAAGTGAAAGTCGAACACCAAGTACCTTCGGGTTTACTTTAGCCTATCATGGTCCCCGAGTGGAAGTGGGATCAGATTACTATAGACTTTGTGATGGATTTTTCGATAACCCTGAGGAAGAAAGATGTCATGTGGATTGTGGTTGACCGACTGACAAAGTCAGCTAACTTTATCCCGATGCATACAGACCTCTCACTCGATAAGCTAGCCGACTTGTACATTTTCAAAATTGCGAGGCTTCATGGAGTGCCCTTGTCGATTATTTCAAATAGAGACTCGAGGTTTACCTCAAGGTTTTGGAAGAAATTACAAGACACTTTGGGAACAAAGTTGATCTTTAGCACAACTTTCCACCCGCAAACCGACAGACAGTTCGGGAGAGTAATTCAGATATTAGAAGATATGTTGTGGTGTTGTGTTCTCGAGTTTCAAAATAGTTGGGAAAAGTATTTACCGCTGGTTGAATTCACCTAAAAAATAGTTATTAGTCGAGTTTAAAAATGACACCTTATGAGGCTTTGTATGGGCATAAGTGTCGAACACCCTTGTATTGGAACGAGCTAAGAGAGAATTAGATACACGGGGTTGACTTAGTTAAAGAGACTGAAGAGAAAGTAAGAGTAATCCGTGAGTGTTTAAAGGCCGTTTCGGATAGATAGAAATCCTACGCGGATTTGAAACGAAAGTAGATCAAGTTTCAAGTTGGTGATAAGGTGTTTTTGAGATTATCTCCATGGAGGAAAGTCCTCAGATTTGGTAGAAAGGGCAAGCGGAGTCCTCGTTTCATAGGACCTTATGAGATTACCGAAAGAGTAGGGCCTATTGCCTACTGATTGGCTTTACCCTCAAAGTTGAAAAAGATTCACGATGTGTTTCATGTGTCCATGTTACGTCGATATAGATCAGATCCTTCGCATGTGATCGCACCAACTGAGGTTAAGATTCAACCGGATATGACTTATGGCGAGGAACCTGTTAAAATTTTGGCTCGGGAGGTCAAACAATTGAGGAATAAAAGTATAACACTCATGAAAGTTTTGTGGCATAGACATGGAGTCGAGGAAGCCACTTGGGAACCTAAGACAATGAGAAACCAATACCCAAACTTATTCACCTGTAAGATTTTCAGGGACAAAATCCCTAAGGGGGGAGAATTGTAACATCTCGATTTTGGGCTTAGTCAGAATAGTGGTTTTGAGACCACCAATTTGAATTTAGAGAAAGTATTTTATTATTATTTTGGATTTATAGCATGTTTATATTAGTGCATGAAAAATTTGGTGAAGAAATTTTAACGTTTGGGAGCCTAATTACAAAAAAGGACTAAATCACATAAAGTGCAGAAGTCTTAATTTGAAAGCTAAGGGTGTTAAATTGCCATGTATCATAAATTGGGGGTCTTTAAAGGGTAAATAAACCCTAGAATAGTGCTTGGCTAGCCATGAGACAAGGAAGTCCAAATTAAGTGAGGTTTTGGTGACCTATTTTAACTAGTAATAATATTAAAATATAACAAAAGGCTTCATCTTTTTATTTCTTCTTCTTTACTGATTTTCAGCATCAAAAAGGGGGTTTAGAGAGTTCAAAATATCAACCATTAGTAACTCTTGCAAGTAAGTCATTTAGAAGGTTATTCTTGATGATTTTTGTATTTTTGGACACCTTGTAACATGAGCTTTCTAATAAGGGGACTATTTTGCAAAATGGTTGAGAGTCTAGGGTTTTACCATGAAAGCATATGTGTTGTTAACTAAAATTTTATGGAAGCATATGAGTTATGGTTGTGTAACAAATAACTTTTGTGAAGTAGTTTTCATGGAAACCTTAATTAGGGACCATTTTGTATAAGTTGAAAATTAGATGATAAATGTGAGAAATAATGGAAATTTTGGATTGTTATAGGAGTAAAAGGGGTTTGGTTAGGCTTGGCTAATAAGGAAATTCAATAAAAATCGATTTTAGAGTCTAGGGGCAAAATGGTCATTTTGCCCAATTATGAATTGTTGAGTACCTAGATCGATAAAGTGATTTAAACTTGTAAATTTTTATCATTTTAGATCAAGAATTACAAAATTCGGGCCTAGACCGGGGAAAAGCAAAGCTAGCAGACTAAGCCAAAATAGTCGCCATATTTTGAATACTGAGGTAAGTTGTATGTTAATAATGCAACTATATCTTTATGATGTGTAATTGAGTTGATATGGCATAAACTGTCTTGATTTTAGAATATAAGAATACATGTTGAGAAATTTACATAGTAAAGACTTTCGTTGATCCTTTGGAATAGACTTGGATATTTGTACCGTGATAATGGGTGATATGTGTGCTAGTGTAAGACATGTATGGGAAATGCATCAACCATAGCATGAGAGCCAGTGTAAGACATGTCTGGGACATGCATCGACCTCGAGATGTTTAAGCTAGTGTAAGACATGTCTGGGACATGCATCGACCTCGAGATGTTTAAGCTAGTGTAAGGCATGTTTGGGACATGCATCGGCATTGAGACGAGAGCTAGTGTAAGACATATCTGGGACATGCATAGGCCTGGCGATATACAAGCTAGTGTAAGGCCTGTCTGGGACATGGCGTCAGCTTGTGGTGTGTCAGTGTAAGACTTGTCTGGGACATGGCATCAACACTGATAGATAAGAGTCAGTGTAAGACCTGTCTAAAACATGGCATCGACCTCGCTATATGAAAGCTAGTGTAAGACTATGTCTGGGACATGGCGTCGGCATCTTAACCCATGTTAGGGCTATTGAGTATCCGGTAGTATTCCAAATGGTTCAACAAAAGGTTTATGATTTATATCGAAATGAGAAAAGTCATGATCATGTGATGAGTGGTACGTTACCTAATTGAAATGTATGAGATATGGGCTCAATGTATGCAATATGAGTTGTATTGGATGATGATGAGTAAGTTGTAATTACATTTATTTATAGTACTCATGAATAAAATATGAAAGGTTATGAGCATATTGCTTTATGATAAGTAGCTGTCATTTATTTTCATGCAACTTACTAAGCTTTAAGCTTACCCTATTTCCCTTTTCCATTTTCTTATAGTGCCGCCATAGTAGCTCGAGGATCATCACTACGTTGGAGAAGCCAGTCACACTATCATCTGAAGCACTTGGTATAGTTAGATCTTTTATTTTGATTATGGCATGTATAGGACCCTGACTTTTGATTTTTGTGTCATTGTTAATTGGTCAAATGTGTTGACTTACTTTAGCATTTGATTCATTTTGTATAAGGCCATGGAAAATGGCTAATATTGAAAGTTTATATACGAATGCAAGATAGTCTTTCATGAATGTGAAATTGTTGGCATGGTTGAATATATAAGAAATGTATATAAGCCTTAGCTATGGTTGTTTGGTTGAGAAATCATATTAAGTTAGATTTTGATATGTTAGTTGGTATTAGATTGTGTTTCAGGGTGGCAAAAGGCTTGGTAGATAGCTTTATTTTGTCCACACGGGTAGACACACAGGCGTGTTTCTAGGCCTTGTGTGACACACAGTCAGCCCCATGGGAGTGTTATCCGATCGTGTGTCCCCTGCACGTAAAATTTGCAAGTCAGTATGCATGGTAGTAAACACACGGGCAGAGACACGACCGTGTGTCTCAGCCGTGTGGAGGACACGACCTCTGGCCACGGGCTTGTGCCTTGGCCATATACCCGTTATTGGATGCTGATGTCAGAAACAGAATGTCAATGTTTTTAGACAGGGGCTAGGACACGGGCATGTCATGGCCGTGTGAGAGACACAGGCCATAGGCACGGACGTGTGTCAAGCCGTGTGAAAACCCCTATAAGTTCGAATTCAGAATTTAATTCACAGGGGCATGGGACACGAGCGTGTCCCTAGATGCTTAGGCCGTGTGTGTCACACGGGCCATCAGCACGTCCATGTTATGATGACCACACGGACGTGTTGCCCTTCCACATGGGCATGTGCCCTGTTTCAAGGGTTATTTTTCTAAAGTTAGTTAAAGGACCCGTGTTGGTCCCGAATGGTTTCCAATGGATATTTGGGGCCTCATAGGCCCATATTAAGAAGTTTAGACAAAGTTTGAAATAGTTTTTAATTTGACCGAGTCTTAATGACATCGAAATGATTGTATACATGTGATTAAGTGTGGTAACGCCTCATATCTCGTCCCAACGTAGGGCTCGGATGTGGGGTGTTACAACCGTCTTAGGACCCACATCATCTAAAGAAGATATATTAAGAAGACCCCTGTACGCACCCATTAATCCATCACATCCAACAACACTCTAGGTTGACCTAATCACCCTATTATGATGCCTAGGCTAGAGGGATAAAGTCACATGATTGTGTTGGAAAAATTATGTTTAAAAAACAATGTTTTCAACATAGTGGAAGTTTATAATTTTTCTTAAAATAGAACCTTGTGATATTTATAGTAATAAACCCTAGACCAAATGATTACTTGTGCTTTGAGGGAGGCAATCTAGGTCGTTTCCTAGTTTTCTACAAAATGATCTTCGCTATCCTCAAACCCCAACTTGCTTTGAATATAGGCTCAAATTATATAAACCAAATGCATAGAATGAAAACTTTGATTAACTCTCAGTGGGAAAATTGATTTCTTTCTATAAAAAACCAGAAAAAATTTTGAGTTGAATAGAAAATAAAATTTATTTTGTAAATAAATTATCATCACTTTTTAGGAGAGTATTGTTACTCAATTAGCATATCAAGTAGGTCATTCTATAATTCTTATTTATAGGAAAAAGGTACAAGAGTTTTACTTGAACAAGGGGTAATTAAGTAACAATATTTTAATAAAAAACATTGTTTCCTTGTTAGGAAACCCTAAGGGGCAACAACAACCTTTAGTGGGACTAGGGTGTGCTGCCCCTCATATATTGGGCGTAATATGTGTTTTTTCTACATTTAACTCACACATATAATTTAACAAACCTAATAACTAATTTTATTTCTATTGCCTAAAATATTAATTAATTTACCAAATTAAATTATTTTCCTATAAGGTCATGATGCGAGTCTCAAGACCCAATTTCAAGCCCATGGATGTGATGGGCTTACGCTACCTCAAGGCCCAAGAACAGGGTCAAAGGCCAAGAAAATCAAACCAATATTCGATTAAATACAATATGTGAGGATGAATATTTTCAAGGAAAAAGGGAATGATACATACACAAAATAGGTGAAATTTTTTAAAGTCGATTCAACCAAACTGCCAATTTTCAAGCTAAAAATATTAGTCAACTTGCGACGAATGTTTGGATGGGATATAGACATTTATGGGCTTATATGTTTACATAACATTTCAAAAGCTATCTCTTAGATTCGATATGCACTTTGAATCACTCAATTTTGAGTTCGGGAGCTCAAGTTACGACCATTTTAATGACGACTGTGCAAACAAAATTTCTAGATGGGATTATTACATAAATTACAAGTTTCGGGCTTTTAGTTCGAGTTTAAATTATATTGGGTTCGAGTTTTAGGCTTAATTTTTATTATATATGAGTCTAATATTGTAGTTATCAAGTTTTACTATCTTATTATTTATTTATTTTTAATATTAGATAATTTTTAAATATTTTAAGTTATTTAGGAGTTTTATATCAACGAGAAAGTTTAATTTAAAACTACTTCTTATTTATAAGTTTTAGAGTTTCAGTATACTTAAGAGTTTTATATCAACAACTTTCTCTTTTGAGTTAATAAATTCTCTTTGAGTTTGTCTCTTCAAAAATTTCTCTTAAGTTTTCTTTTAGAAGAGTTTTAACAATATTTTAAGATTGCGGGAATCATCTTCAAATTATTTCTTGTCAAGTTTTCTTTCTTGGAAGAGATATTAGAGCTTTTTGAAGGGGATTGTGGATTCATTGGGTTTTTCAAGGCTCCTTAGGACTTTTTCACATCATCTTCATTTTCTTCCATCTATTTTCTTTATTTTATTTTGTTCTTGTTTAATTATTAAAATATTTTAATTATTTAATTGTTTTTTCCCTATCTTAATTATCTATTTTAATTGTTTCCTTTAATTCTTTTAGATCTAATTTAGGTTTGTGTGTGTTTCCGGTGAATCCAACTCTAAGTGCTCCTTCATTTGTCCAGAATCCTAGGCCAAATCCTCAACTTGGACAAACTTATGATCCTATTCTGCTCTCATCTGTATCAAATCATGAGAACCTTTTCGTAGAATCTATGAGAATATATTTAATTGCCCTGTTCAATAAAACAAAGATGACTATTTAATTTAACTTTCACTTCAAATTTCAATTATTTTAATTTCAATAATTAAGTAATAACTTGAAGAAATTAATTTAATTTCTAAGTCATTTTTTATACCCAGTAGGAAAATACATTCACTGTGAATAGTGATACATGTGATATATGTAACACCCCTTACCCGTAGCCGAGACGGGGACAAGGTATAGGGCATTACTGTGCAAGAACATGACATTTCCGGGAAAATTTCAGGATATAAAATTTCGTTCCAAATTAAAACCAATCAATCATATTTATAATGTCCCTATTATGGACCTATGAGGCCCAAGACATACATTGAGAATGGTCCGGGACTAAACCGAGAACTTAAGAAAGTTTTTGGAAAATATCCTAGGTTAAGCCTCACACGCCCATGGGGAGGCAATGCACACACCCGTGTGCTTTGGGACACACCCATGTCCCTTACCTGTGTGGAATTAATTGAATTTATTTTGCATTTTGAACCTACAAGGGTTCTCACACGGTCGAGCACACGCCTGTGTCCCTGACCCGTTTCCTTACACGACTTAAACACGTCCGTGTTGTCGCCCGTGCCCAAAAACTCAAGCATTCTATTTATGATGTCATCATGCATTTGGGGAAACACGGCCAAGACACACACCCGTGTGCTAGGCCATGTCCTCCACACGGGTAGAGACACACACGGTTGAGACACATGGCCGTGTCTCTACCAGTGTTTTTACTACCATGAATTCTGACCTAAAAATTTTAGGTGCAAGGGACACACGGCCATACCATACAGCCATGGGGCTGACCGTGTGTCACACACGGCCTAGACATACGCCCGTGTGTCTATCTATGTGGACTCTTTTGAAGGCTACAAATCTAAGCCAATGGTCACCCTCTATAACCACTTATATTCGTGAACCTCAATGATGTTTAATATGGCCTAAATATGTCTGAGTACTACCATAAATGGTTTATTGCATGTTAACCTCATCTCGTCGGTTATGTACACGCTAATTTATCCTCTTTGTATTTAGGATTTCCATCTCATCCAAAAACACATTTAGACTTGACTCATTGTTATAACTCATTGCAAATTGTGACCTAACCATCCCAAGTGATTTGGCCACATTTCATATGTCTATTTATAATATACCACATTTAATCATCACAAGAACATTTAACCACAACCAAGCACAATTAGTAGGTCATAGCCTACATCAAAATGAGCCATGTCTTATGGCCATATACAAAAAGAATAAGTTTAATATTTGAGCCTTTACGTAGGCCAACCAATGACACATATCACAAAATAACCAAAAAACTATACATGCCATTGAAACAAAATAAAGTATCTATATACCAATGCAAGACAAGTTGATAGTGTTGACAATACTCTGATCGTCTTCCAATCTTCACAAGTCCACGAGCTCTATAAAATAGGGAAAGGAGAGGGGGTAAGCATTAACATGCTTAGTAAGTCCGGATAACGGGAAAGTAAACTTACCAGTTATTTAGCATGCAACCATATAAGACATTCAGGCCAAACATTCATAGTAAAATTTCCTATCACATGTACTCAACCATCAAGTCAGTCTCATGCTAGTACAATGTAACATCCTTCATAGATGAGCTCATCAGTTCAAACATGTATATTCTTATTTAATTTTTAATCCTGTCGAATTTCTTGGAATATCGATGGATATCTCGTTAACCATCAAATCATGCAAGTGATCTTTTAAATATGCACTCACATGAACCTCACTTTTATGGAGGGATTACCAGTCCAGGCTAAATCCCCTACAATGACATATACTCCTACGAGTTCATGTCTGAATTACCAGTCTAGGCTAAATTCAGATCCTATTCGATTACCCGTCTGGGCTAAATCCGTCAAAGCACACATTCTTCGGGATGCTAGATCACTATAGGATCACCCATCCAGGCTAGACCCTTTATACCATTAGTTCATTTTCGAGTAATCCATCAAACATCCCCCCTTTTTTTTCAACCGAGACATTTCATCATGACATTAATAATTCATGAGTTGTCATACAATAATTATTACTATTATAATTCATACATGTACATGTACATACATCTTTAATGTATTTAAAGATATTTTACATTCGAGTTACATGAACTTACTTGGTAATTGCTTAGGTTTCGTATTTCAGTTATTCCGAAACCTTTCGTTTTCCACGATCGATCTCCGAAATCAGTTCCTCAAGGTTATTGAGCTTGGAAAGTGAAGAAACCCTAGCTATGGTGTCCCTTGAAATTTCGGCAGCAAGAGGGAGAAGAATGGCTGATTTTTGCCTTCATTTCCTCTTTTTATTGATTTTATTACCAAATGACCAGAATGCCCTTCCTTACTAAACTTTCAAAATTTTCCATGCATGTCCATTTTTGTCCAAAAACTTAGAAATTGGGAAAATTACTCTTTAAGACCTTCTTATTAATAATCTAAAGCAATTTCATGCAAATTGCTTCTAAAATCTAGGTTTTGTAATTTATCCAATTTGGTCCTTAATTTCCAATTGGACACCTTACACTAAGAATTTCTTCATAAAACTTTAACACATGCTTAATTTCATATTCTAGGCCTCATATTAATCATAAAATAAATATTTTGACATCGAATTTGTGGTCTCGAAATCACTGTTCCGACTAGGCCCAATTTTGGGATGTATATATTTCTCTTAATTGTTGTTGTCATTCATTCCAAAGTATCAGTATACATGCAATTCGTTTTGAGTTATGTCATGTTAATGGAGGAATTGATTGGACACATATAATTAGGGCATAAATAATTTGTAATTAAGTTCTGACTCTTCGTCTATTAATTACAAAATTATTTAATCATGGAGTCATTTCACTAATGTACAATGATTCAACTCTCTCTTATTATATATCATTATAAAAGCAACTTTTTAGATGTTTGCCCAATGACCTTGTCATAAGTGTGTTACCCTCATAATTAGGGCTCAAATAATTTGTAATTAAGTTTTGACTCTTCGTCTATTAATTACAATATTATTTAATCATGGAGTCATTTCACTAAAGTACAATGATTGAACTCTCATTTATTATATATCATTATAAAAGCAACTTTTTAGATGTTTGCCCAGTGACCTTGTCATAAGTGTGTTACCTTCATATGATATCTTTTATCTTTTTAGTTAAATTTATTCACCCAGTATGATCTAATTTTATATCATGGTAACCATTACATCTTCCTTCATGAAAAAAATTCAATTACTAACAAATAGTGATTAAATAATTTATTTTAGAAAAAGGACCCGTGGTCATGTTACTTTTCCATCTATTATGTAATGTTAATGAAAGGATATCATTTACCCTTTATTAGGTTATGAATTCCATTACTGTAAACGAAACTATGTCAAGAAAAAGTTCCATACACAATCTACCAGCTTTTGGTTCTCTAATTATTTGAACTTAAGCTTTCAATACATCAAAGTATACGAGTCACATGCACATAGTTAGTCAGTTACTTAAGATTAGGGTAAGTTATACTATGAACATCACAAATGAATTAATTCATAAATGGATCTAGGGTTAATTCGACTCGGGTCTTGTCTGATGTAATGTCAATCTAGATAATCACATTTATGTCTCTATTTTTGGGGAGTAAATCGCTTTGATCCCGAGATAAGGTATTTCCCTTTTGGACTTGATAAGTCCTTTAATCAATTTGCTTAATTTCAATTCATCAAACTATGGACCTTTGAGGCTTTCTACTAATACAAGTTGTCTTCTTGCATTATGATCTTTGGGGAGTCAATCACTTCAATCCCAAGACAAGGTATTTCTCTTTTGAACTTGATACACTACATCATAGTCTTTTAATCGATTTGCTTAATTTCAATTCGTCAGACTATGGACCTTTTAGATTTTTTACTAATACAAGTTGTCTTCTTACATTATGATCTGACCCCATAATGCAACTTAGTATTAGTTAAACATTAGGTAATCATTGAGTCAATTTTTGCTTACATTTTATTATGCATGCAAAAACCGTTAAGGATAAATACAAACGATATTAATGTGAATAATAAAATTTTATTTAAATCAATTTATTTGAAAAATTACAAGTACAAATGACGAATAAACTACACTTAAAATACTAAATCCTAACAAATTATTCTTTCTTTCCCACTATAAATACCTCTAGAATGACTTGAACTTATTTTATTCGAGTTCTATTAAACCACCTTTGCAGATTTAATAAAAATAAAAAATAATTTAACCATATTTTAACATAATTATTATTAAATATAATTTAATAAAATAATATATAATTTAATAAAATTCTTAATATAATTATTATTATATGAATTAAAAAATCATAATATATAATACTATAAAAATAATATATAATCTACTTTATTAATTTTAAACTGCAATACATATTTAATGTGCTAAAATATCATTATTGAAATAAATAATTTAATTATTCTACTAGGTTGAAAAGCTCTTTTAATTACTAGTCATTTTGGTTTTCTTTGAAAATCTCTTTATTGATATTAGCCCAAGCCGTATTTGAAGATACTTGTAAAGCTAAAAAAAAAAAGCCATGTCTTTAATCTATTTTTAGGAAAAGAAAAAGAAAACGACAGATTTTTATTAATTACTTTTTCTCATAAAAGCTAATTAAAATTTCAATTTTTTTATGGCCTTCTTATTATTTCTTTTATTTGAATTTGATTTTAGTTTAATTCTATATTTTAATTTCATATTCAAAAGTATGCCAATCATATTCGATAGCCCCTATCTAATCATATTCATTTTCAATCATTTTTGTGTTTGAACTCAGTTTGTTCCTTTGTTTGAATAACATTTTTATTTGAACAAGGGAAAGTAAAAAGCATGAAGTATCCCGTACTAGAAGTATATAATAACATTTGTTTGAATAACATTTTTTTTTACTATAGCTATAAGACTAGAAGTATATAATAAGCTACCAGACTACAAAAGAAGTTGCCCATTTAATGAATCCAAACTACATTACCAGGAAGAAAAATCCCACCAACTCAACCTACTTGCCTGTCTATCCTTCCCACCTTTTACTTTGCTACTCGACAGTCTTATTTCAAGGTTCAATCACGAACAAAGGCTGTAAAGATAACAAAAAAGAACGTCTAAGCAACAAAAAACCAAAACAAAAAGGACAAAAACAATCAAATTTACTTCAAATCCACAATTCAATACCCATCCATCCATCCATATACATTATTTGAAATAAGGTAGCAAAGAATACTCACAGTACCAATGCTGACTGCTTTGCCATCTTCTACAAGGATCTTGACTATGGTTCCTGATTGATTAGCCTATTGAAACAATTATTTTTCATCTACAATTAGCCACATAAGAGATAGTTTGACAATTTCAATAAACTATGGATGCAACAAAACAATTGATTAAGGGTTGTACAACATATTACAGTGATACTGCAACTGCCAAGTGCAGTTACTATGGGCGGTAATCACTCATTGGCCAAACAAACTAAAATGCAGCTATCAGGTTGGTTGTTGAGAATGCTACAAGAGGAAGAACTAATATGGAATCTATTTAATATTAAGTCTCTTTAAGATTAAAGTTTAATCAAGGAAGCATGACTGTTCAATCAAAAAATGGAAAACTAACTGGCCATCTAATTGAAACCTGCAGCACTGTATCTGGATAACCAAAAAGTACCAGTCAAGCTTGCTTAAGTTTCTGTTCAGCATTGACCTTAGGGCCTTACACATTCAAGAATCCTAAAGATCTTAAAAGCAAATCTCTTGAGCCAACTACACGAATCTTTTCCTTTCATTCAGCCTCTGTTAAAGCATACTCTTGTCCCACACTTAAATTTCATTTCTTTTTTTTCCAGATACTAAAAATCATTTTTCAACAAAAAGCATCTAAACCATGCTTATGACCAAATTCATTAAACCATCCTTTCTTCCAGTTTATATATGATTGCATCAACTTTAAATTTTTTTTTTAAATTCATTCTCATTCTATCTTTTTTTTGGGTATCTTTGCTTATATTCGTTTCAATGTTTCCATTTGGATCACAAGCTATGTGTGCACATTTTCTCTACCTAAACACAAAAGGCACTATTACTATTAATCTAAAGAAAGTATTTAACCAATCTGTTTCTGAAAAAATATTGCTATGTACCGAAAAACAAAAGGTAAATGAAAGAGAGATCCAAGCATTTAAAACTCTAGAAATTGAATGGACAAAAAAAGCCAAAGAAAGGAAAAGGATCTAACCTTGGAGCACCCCTTCGCTGAATGTAGAAGAGAACAAGGAAAACAGAAGTTAATCAGATAAAAAAAGAAAATGTGCCCTTTACTGTATTTGGAGAGATGAAGATGAAGGGCGAATGGATGTTTGACTTGATTTGGGGATAAATGTTGAAGAAGAAATCTAGAGAGAATTTTGGGAAGAAGAGAGGCAGGCTATTTTAGTCTAAAAATGTGAAAATGTTATTACGGTTCTGGCGTTGAATAGCAATTCAGACCTCCAACCCCTGAATGGCCTATTATAGTAGCTGAGGGAATAAGGGTGCAATAGCCATTCTGTGGAATCACTTAAACGGTGAAACAAACTACTGCTTTACTGTAGCGCGCGGAGTAGTGACGGAATAGAATAGCAATTCCATCCAACCAAACATGCTGTTATAATATCCACCCCACTGAATGTGAACCATCATTACCATCTACTTTTATGTTATATCAATCTTTTTACCAACTTTTGTTATATCTTTTTTCTCTTAGATTCTTCCCCGTCCTTCTTGCGTAATATTTGCCTTCACCATTTTTTTTACTTCTTTCTATTTTCTTTTTCATTTGAATGATTAATTCTTTATTTATCTTCGTAGAACTTTATTTCATTAGAAAAAGAAAGATCTGAATTGTGTTATGCATCCGACACAATAAAAAAAATTGTATACGAATCAAATTAACTCGAGATAAAAAATATTAGTATTTGGTACATTAGTAGTATAAATATTTTTATTCTACAAGTAATTTTAAAATTTTTTGTTTGTTTTTTTATAAAATATTTATATTTTTATTATATTATTATATTATTGTAGGACACTTGTCAATCTCTTGACTCTATTTGTAGAGTTTAAAAACTCTACTCACAAATTACCAAATAATTTCCCTTAAAAAATTGGTATAAATATACAATAACATATTTGGATATTATTATTTTATATTTTCATAAATTTATGTAATTAAACTACCAAATCTTTTAAACTTATTGAGTGTTTTTCCGCGTGCCCCTTCAAATGGGTTAACTCTGTGTATTTCTATGATACGATCATTGTTCATAGATGTTGCATACTAGGTAGGTTTCCATGCATGATGACACGTATTCTACCTTAGGGTTAACATGTGTATACTTAAAATAGGTTCGCACCATGTGTAGGCAAACCCATATTGTGCGTCCTCATCTTGTGCTCGCCTATGTACGAACCCATACAGAGTGCAGATCCGGACCCGAAGGACTAGTGGGTCAGTAGGTTGATAATAGTTAGTATCATAACAATTGTTGCACCAAATTGTTGAGTGTTTCTCTGTGTGTCTCTTCAAATGGGTTAACTCTGTATATTCATATAATATGAACATTGTTCATAGATGTGACATTTTAGGTAGGTTTTCATGCATGATGACACGTACCCTACCTTAATGTTAATATGTGTATACTTAAAGTGGGTTCACACCATGTGAAGTAGTAGTGGAGCTAAAGGGGGCAAGCAGGAGCCCCAGCCTCCTTTAAAATAGAAAATTTTCTATTTAAGCCATTTATAATTTATAAAATTTTAAATTAGTAATGGTAAAAATACACTTTGGCCCCCCAAATAATAAAAATTTAATTTAATTATTTAAAAATTATAAAGATATAGTCTATTAAAATGGTGAAATTATATTTTTACGATTGTAAAAATATATAATTTAATTCCGGGCTCCCCAGATTTTTTTTTGCCTCCATCACTGAAGGCAAACCCATATTACGCATCCTCATTTAGTGCTCGTCCATGTGCAAGTACTATGCATATGCGAACCCATACAAAATACGAGTCAAGACTCGACAGACTAATGAGTCAATGAATTAATAATAGTTAGTATCATTACAAAACTTATTTAAAAATTTCTTTTATAATAAAATATCAAGAAAAAGAAGAGATGGGGGAATTGCACATTTCACAAAAGCTGCAAACAATATCCCGAGCAAATTTTAAACCATGAAACGTTATATATATTCAAAGAAAAAATTATAGGAATTTGGTACGAAAAGTTTAATGTTGAGAAAATTATCGATGATTTGATATTTTTAAGGCCATAAAAACTTATTTTTTTTAAAAAAAAATCATAATTTCGAGTATGTTTTTCAACCAGATCTACTATAATTACATTTGCAACTACATCTACTTATGAAGTATGAATAAAATTGAATGAAGCAGCAAAAGTTTGTCTCAATAATTATTGAAGACAATGAATTTGAAGTTGTCCTAGGAAGAATAAGACTTAGGAAGATGCCTTGATGAATGTTATTTAGTATTGAGTTTATGAAAAGAGTAAATTATTTATTTGATAAGAAAGAATTGTATGAAATTATAATTTTATATTATTTTTATCTCTTTTTAATAAGAATAAATTATTTATTTATAAGCTTATATTTGAAAACATGCTGTTTTATCAATTTATAATGTTATTGAAATAATACATTTTTAATACATTAATTTTATTTTTATCTTATTTTAAATATAATAATTTTTAAAAGAATAACTTATTTATACTTAAATCAACATATAAATATTAATTTTTTTAATTCAAATTCAAAAGACAAATTATTTGAATAGATTCATTTGGTATTTGAATATGTTAAATATGTGAAATGATTAAGTAATTTTTTTTGAAATATTTAGAAGATAATAGAATTTTAAATTTAAAAAAAGAATTCAAATAATTACCATCTAAAAATAGAAAATCTATGGATTGGTGTTTGATTTCAAGCATTTCCATGAGAGAGATTGTTATAAAATTAAAGAGGGCCTTGGAAAGAGTAGATTTTCCTTTTTGGTGTCTGTCACGTGGCAATGCATCCTTGTCACATGACTTCATGGAGCTCACCACTTCCCTTGGTCTTCTTTTAAGCTTAACTTTGAGATAAGAATAAAAATATATTATTGATAAAAAGAAACCGTTAACTAGCAGACTTTTCAAGGCAAGGCAACAAATTAAGTTTTGTTTAGTTGCAAGACAAGAATATTTAAAAATACTAATAGGTTGGTACATCTCCTTTCATTGTTAATAATATTATTACAATTGAATTAAGACTCAATTGATATAATAATATTAAAATAATATAAACAGTGTTTGAATTTAAATTATGAAAATAGTCACATTAAATATATATAATTAATTAATAGATAATATTATAATAATATCTATACTATTTATTAAGTATTTTACTGAGTTGGTGTCACTTCTAATCAAGTCGTTAACTCAATTAGAAAATTACATAAATGTCTTTTCATAATCAAAATAGGTTATACTATTTGAAGACATTTTTGTGTTTTCATTTCATTTTAACAAAAACTAATTAAAATATTATTTAAACCTTCGACAATTGAATTAATAAACCTTAAATTTACTATTCAATCAAAGTTTTATTTTAATGTATATATTATATGTATATATATTTAACATAATCTCCATTAGTTGTATATATCGATAATATTGTTAATTTAGTTGGTGTCACAAGTCAACTTGATATTAACTCATAATTGTTGACAAAATCATTATAAATAATTGTAGTGCAACTAGTATTGTTTATTTGATATATTTATGTGTTTAAATTTTATTTTACTTACAATTTAATCTTTTTTTTATTTTAACCTTGTACATTTCTCATATATTATTACAATTAATTAATTTCAAACCATACATTTCATTATTCATTGTATGTTATTTTTAGATACACAATTATTTTAAATATGTGATTTTCGGATAGGATTTCTAATTTTCTTAGAAGAATAGAATTAAAATAATGTCGAACAATAATTATTAAACTTATATTTATAACAAATTACTATAATACTCATAAGAATAAAATATTAAAAATAATATAATTAAATATACAAAGTATAAAAAATGCAAATAAATAAAAACATATTTAAATAATTGATAAAAGAAACAAAATCGTAATTAAATATTTAGAAGTTTATAGTCAAATATATTATACATAATTAATATGGTATTTAAATGCATAAATTATGTTTTCCCCTTTTTCTTTTATCAAGATAGATAAAAAGGAAAGAATTGTTTAAGTTTGAAATTGATTCCTAATATATAATATATTGAAATATGCAATAAATTAGTAATATTCAACCTAATTTTATATTATTATTTTTTGGTAACCCCAAATTTTTTATTTCCATTCTACATATAAAACTCAAAACCCAAAAAGATTTCTTAAAAGGTGAACCGAGAAAAGTTAAAAAGTGCTGAAGTTTGCACGTTAAAGACAAATAAATCCTCCATGTATCTGACAAAGAACATTTTGTTTAGAGTAAATTATCCAACTCTCGAAGGAGTTTTCTGTAATTCTAATACTCCCAACAGAAGAAAATTATTATGTGAAAGGGCTTACTTAACGTGTTAGAGTGATCTATGTTGTATCAACTCAAGGCTTAAATATTGGATAAAACTTTTCGTTACTTAAACAATGGCAGCAGCAGCTCCTATATATTCCTAATCTCTATATACTATATATCCATCTTTGTATGTATATATACAGAGAGTGTGGTATTTAAGACAAGCTCTCACTGTTTCTATTTATTTATTTTTCTCTCTAAACATCAAATCTTTTGAAAAAGAATAGTCTGGTTTGATTCTTGAGACGAAGCTTAAACCATGAAGCTTTTGTTTTTAGTTCTTGCAATAACCCAATGGTTCATTTCTCGAGTCTAGTGCTTTTGTAAGTAGGGGGGTTTGGGGGGGGGTTTCTATATGGATTTTGGGGTGGTGGGTTTGGAGGGTATTGTGGGTTCAGAGACTAGTACTGGTTTTACTTTGGTTGCTTCAGAATCTGAGACAAAGCAGAAGTTGTATGGATCTGCGTTTCTCAAGCAAAAGAGATCTGGCAGTAATGAAGATGACTGGAGGAGTTCAAAGCTGGCCAAATTTGATGATATTTCAGCCTCCAAGGCAGTGCTGTCCCAACACAGAAATACTTTATTTCGATCTAATACCTCTATCTTCTTTGATGGACAACAACAGCAGCAAATGCTGAGCTTTTCTGCTCCCAAATTAGAAGCTCTTTCAATGGGGAGGAGTTCCCAAAATGTCATATTCCCTTACTTTCATCTCACATCACCAGCATGTACTAGAAATACAGGTATATATAATTGTTAATGATCTATTCAACAACATTTGTGGAAATGAAATACAGCATGCTTGTGAGTTGCAACCAAGGATCAGACATGTTTTGTTTTTGGTTTTCTGATTTGAGTTTCTGGTGAAGGTTCTTTTCATGGAAATCTAAGAGTGGTGTTGTGTTTTAGAGTCTTGTCAATCATCTTCCTGATTTAGGGGTGAAAAATATTTTTGGTAATAATCCAAACAATGAGCAAGGGAAGGAAAGAAGAACATTTGTGCAAGAAGGAAAGAATAATAGTGGAGAGTGAGAGAATCAAATGGTCCATCTTTTGATTGTTTTGGGGTTATTCTTATGTTTCCTTTTTGTTATCTTTACCTTTTCCCCCATCTTCCTTTTATGTAATGTTTGCTTCTTGTTTCAAAGGCCACAAATCCATCACTCAAATGTTGCAGACTAGTTTATGATTTCTGGATTAACTTGCCTTCACCACTTTCTAAACAGTCCCTTTTTCCCTTTTTTCTCTTAAGAGGAAAATCTAAAAACTTTTTCATTTCCACTATGCTGCTTTGATAGCCTTGAAAGTTTTTGGCTTTTCTGTCTTCATATGTTTTCTTTTTGTTCCGTCTTTTTTTGATGGTGCAGTCTTTTTGTTTCAGGCTACAATACTGGAGGATTTAATGGTGCAAATATGAATGGTGGACCATTCACTTCATCTCAATGGATGGAGCTAGAACATCAGGCTTTGATCTATAAATACATGACTGCAAATGTGCCAATACCATCAACTCTTCTCATTCCTATAAGAAAAGCCCTTGATTCTGCTGGTTTCTCTAGCTTTTCTGGTGGACTCCTCAGACCCAATACATGTAAGTTCCTGTCTCTTGGAGAAGTAAGAAAATCAAAACTTTTTCCTTTGTTTTTTAACTGTTCATGTAATTTGTATCCAAACGCAGATTTAACTAAGTACATTTTCTTCTGTTTGTTAGTTGTAGTGCATTTTTTTTTGTTTGTTAATCTGTTTTGTTCACAAGGGTGTTCCATTTATTTGTTCTTGGGGTGTTTTCCAGCAGTGGGATGGGGAGCTTTCCATCTTGGGTTCTCAAACAACACTGATCCGGAGCCAGGACGGTGTCGTAGAACAGATGGAAAGAAATGGCGGTGCTCAAGAGATGCGGTTGCCGACCAGAAGTATTGTGAGCGGCATATGAACAGGGGCCGCCATCGTTCAAGAAAGCCTGTGGAAGGTCAATCCGGACGTTCCACCGCATCCACCACCACTACTACCACCAAGCTGATGCATTCTGTCTCGTTCTCTTCAGCATCAGTGGTAGGGCCAAACGGTGGAAACGGTGAGTCCAACAGCCTCACCATTGCAGAGCAGCAGACTGCTGGTGAATCTAATCTTTCGCACTCTGGTCCACTAAACAGGTGATACGATAATCCTCCCAGCATACTTGTAATTAACATATATCGGTATTTGACGAACTAGCCATTGATGGATTCAAAATCTATTGGTTACTTTCTGCAGGTGGCTTCTGAATAAAGAAAGCATTGGTGAAAGAATGCATGATACTGCTCCTGGGAATGAGTTTGGAGTTGTTTCTTCTGAGTCACTCCTTAACCCTTCCCACAAAAGCTATTCCCTCATTAAGTGCATTAATTTTGGCTGTTCTCAAGATCTTGATAGTCAAGAAACCGAATCACATCGATCAGTTCGCCAGTTCTTTGATGGCTGGCCTAAAACCCAGTCCGACTGCTCTTCCATTTTCTTGCCTGAAGCTGATGTTCAATCAGACCGGACTCAGCTTTCCATTTCAATGCCGATGGCGCTCTCGGATTTCATGTCCTCTACTTCGTCACCCAACAATGAAGATGTAACTCATTCACCTCTGCAATTATCGCGAGAACTTGACCCTATACAGATGGGATTGGGAGTAGGCAGTGTTGGTAATGAAACAAACTGGAGGCAAGCGAATTGGATCCCCATCTCTAGGGAGACTTCCATGGGCGGTCCTCTGGGTGAGGTATTGCACAGCAATAACAGCAGCAGCGCAGAGTGCAAGAACTCATCGGCACTTAACCTTATGACAGAGAAGTGTGATCATAGCCCTCGGCTCGGATTGTCTCCTACAGGGGTCTTACAAAAGACCATGTTTGGTTGGCATTCGAATAGCAGTGCTGGAAGCAGTCCAAGAGCAGAGAATAACAAGAATGATCTCCTTGGTTCAACCATTGTTCATTCTTCCTCTTTGCCAGCTTTGTAACCACTTCATCCTCCGAGGCAAGTCCTGAAGAAGAAGAAGAGAAGCATGAATTTTATGTACGTTCCGGCAAGCATGAAGAATTAGTTATGAAAGCTTAATTATGATGTTAAACCCTAAAATACCTTCTTTTTTTTTATCCAGGGTTTGTGCCGCCATTATATCAAATATATCCAAGTAATTGGGCGATGGTAGTTGTTTAAAGTTGAACAAAAAATTTGATTTGGTTTTATTGTTGAGCATGGCCGTTGTTAAGTCACTGCTGTGGACAAAGGTTATAATTTCAATATATAGTGAACATGGGAGTTTGAGTTGAATATATATAGCCATGGTAATAATAATAATCAAATCTTGTTCGGGAGGGTGAAATTTAATTCCACTTAACAATTTTACATGTGTTCTTTTTTATTAAATATTTTACTGCCAATCGAAGTAATTTCCTTTTATTTATATACTTCTAAGTTTTTGATATATTTGAGAATTTTTACACTCTCCATACATCGGAGTTCGTCCTTATTGGAGTTTGTTTTGTAAAATGCCACATAAGTGTTTTAGCTTAAATGTTAGAAAAATATTTATAAAATAATAAAAGTTATTTAAATTTTTAATTGAAAATTGCAATTAATACTCAATTGAATCTTTAGAATATCGTTTTTGGTCCAAATCCCTATCGAGTCGTTTATTGCTGAGGCAGAAAAATGCGAAATTGAATAGTTTAATTGATATTTTTAATTATTTTATGAGGGATTAAATGATTTTTATTATAAAAATTTTAAAAAAGAAATTCTAAAAAGTATTTTTAGAAAGTACTTAAATATATATATTTGTTATTTTGAAGGATTGGAGACTTCGTTTTCGGTAATAAAAAAATGAAGAACTTAAAAGTGTGATGGTGACCAGGTTAGTATCAAGTTTCAAGTGAGGGTTTTGAGTGACAATGAATTTAGTGTTTGATTATTTTGGTTACAGAGAGGCAATGTAAAGGATGCTGATAAGAATGAACTAAAAAGACAATATAAGGAATTGTCATAAAATAAAAAGCTTTACTAATTTTTTATCAAAAAGTATGTAAAATTTATTATATTGTAATAATTTAAAAAAATGATAGAATTAATTATATAAATATTTTAAAATTATTAAATATTATAAAATTTAAAAACAAGACTTTTATAAAATTTTTATCATTTTAATAATTTGATATAATTTTCTATAACTTCTTTTTGGTGATAAACAAAAGAGAAAGTTACATCAAATTAAATTGAGCGAAAACATCGCTAGCTTTCTCTTATTAAAGGAACCCCAAAACTTCATTAGGTGCGACATCAATAACATGTAGGCTTGACATCAATGCTAAACTCAATTTAGCTAAATAGTCAGCAACTAGATTACATTCGCTGGGAACATATCTTATCCGCCATTGACCTTTAGCTCTCATAATCCATTGGACTCTCCTAAACATTGTGATTCCTAAGTCCGCCATCGCATTGTCTTGTAAAACTCTGACAACCTCTAGATTATCTATTTGAGTTATGGCCCTTCTGATACCTTACTAAGTAGAACAAGAAAACCATTTAAAATGCCACATAATTCAGCCTCAAAAACTGTACATCTTCCCAAGTAATGATAAAACCCCAAGATTCAATTCCCATACTGATCACGCAACACACCACCAGTCAAAACATTCCCATTATCTCTTGCCATTGCACCATCAATGAATAAATGCATCCACGTTCCTTCCAAGGTTGCATGAGAACCAGAAAAATGGCTAGTGCATTGATCCCCATAAAGGCTTAACTCATATTGCTGTGCCCAACTAAAAGAAACCTTGACAATCTCATAAGCCATCCAAGTTATGCCTTGGAATATAAACAAATTCCTATTCTTCCAAATTCACCAAGAAATAAGACCAAAAATGTAAGACCAAATAACCCCTCTACCAAGTAACCTCACGTGACACCCAAGATTAGAAGTGAACCTGTCATGTAATGTACCACCCTCAACTCGATCGATTTTTCTAATCCAAATATCGTGCATTATTGTAACGCCCTGATTTATTAATTTTTTATGAATCCTGTAATAATTAGGTCTCTGTATCAGTGGTTAAGTGCTTTAATTCTATGTTTGAGGTATTGGGTTTAAGTCTCAATTCAATCGTTTTGTTCCTAGGCCTCTCGAATTTAAAATAAAATTTGTTTGTTACCAAAATTTTGGAGTTAGATTTTTAAATGAGTTTGTTTAATTTTAGATTAATTAATTAATAAATAAAAGATAATCATGTATTTAATATATAAGGTTTTATCTTTTGGGTTTTGTTTTGAAAATAAATAAAAGAAAGTGGTTAATATGTGTGTTTTTATCCTTTCTTTCTTTTAAAATAAATTTCATTTTATTTTTGTTTTATTTATTTTATTAGAAAAAAACCTCACGTTTTGCACCTCTGTTGTTTCCCCTAATTCATGTCGCAATTCCAATTTCAAAATTTGGCACTTTGCTTTTAATTTTTTTTCTTATTTCTTTTCTTCTTCGTTCTTTTATCTTTCGTTTCTTGTTTCGTTGGGCTAGTGCTAGTGTTTGAAGCAATAGTTTGGGATTCCTTGACGGCTAATCCAAGGGTAAGGTATTTATTTTCAATATTTTATGCACTATTTGTAGTTGTGTTGGACGATGGTTGCGTTAATTGTTTTAGTGATGTTGTATTTTTTATGCGATTTAGGAGTAGTACAAGAGGCAGTGGGTGACCCTCCAACGATTTAGAATTTGTGTAATAGCTGTTTGTACTCCGGTAAGGGTGTAGTTGTGTTATGAAGGGTTGTTTTATTTGATTGGGTTCGATTTTTAGTCATGATTTCGTAATTCATTACTGAAATTGGTTGTGTTAATTGTTAATTAGGTTCTGGGGTTATTTGTATTTGAATCGGCATAACAAATATAACAGGTGTGTAACGAGAAACCCAAAAAATAGCGAGTGGCGAAAACCAAAATTGGGGCTTGCCTACGCCACACGGACGTGTGGTAGGTTGTGTGTGAGGCTGTGTGTGACACACAGGCAAGGCCATTTTGGGCCGTGTGGGCCGAAATTTCAGAATTTTTCCTTAAGGTTGTACATGTCATCCCAATCAACAATGGGCCTTCTGTGGGTTCGATATGTGTTATATAAGCCTTAAAGCATGAAATCTGTTATTCTATTAGTATGAATTCGGTGTAAATAAAGCCAAAATGCATGTAATGTGATGCGATATGTTTGATCTGTTATGTATAAGCATGTCCAATATCTGTTATTAGCATGCATGATATATATATTATGGTATCTGTTAATCTATTATATTTGGTATTCTGTTTGTATCTGGTTATGGGGTGAGTTATGTATTATGTGAAGGAAGTATTTTATGTGAGGCGTTAACTTGCCATTATACTGGCAGCACTGCTGCGATTTGTCTAAAAAGTGTTGTAAGGACACTAAGTGGTGTGTAGGGTTGGGTAGGTGTTTTATACCCCACATGGTGTGTTAGGATGGTCGGAGATGGTGTGTAGCGAATAGGGGTAGAATTGTAATTTGCATATGGCTCTAATTCTGCATGAGACATTCGTCAGTAACTATTTTCTTATGTATTCAATTTGTGATTCTGTTTCTATTAGTAACACATTGAGTTATAAAACTCACTCTCTGTTTGTTTGTCACATTCAGGTAACCCTCAGACTTAGGCGGGTCAGAGCGGTGGGAGCTTGAATATGTCCGCAATTCCATAAAACTTTATTTACATAAATTTGGCTTATTTAAAATTCAATTTTGAGTTTTATAATTTTTGGACTCTTTGGACATTTGGGTTTATTTCTAGATTTGAACTTTTAATTTGGGTCTTGGCATGACATTTCATAAAACAATTTTTTTTAGAAAATGGCTATTTCTACGATTACCTGTTTTTAAGAAAACAAGCTCTATTTTTTTAAATGTAACGTTTTAAGAACATCAGCTACAAATTATTTGATTTATTTAGAAATGTAGACAATTAACAGTTTTAACTATTTAGTATGACAAACATTTTCATAAACGGGTTTTAATTAGCAAATATATGCAAAGTCTTTTAATAAGCGAGAGTCAGATTTATAACTACTTTACGTAACATTTTCAGATTCAGCCATAACGTCTAGGCCGAGTTTGAGTTGTTACATTTAGTGGTATCAGAGCCAGGTTACGAAATTTGGGCTGTGAAAAATTTTGGGTTCAAAATTGTATTTGTAAAAACTATTTTTCTAAAAGAAGTTTACTTATAAATGAATCAGAAAAGTAAGTATATAGAATACTGAGTCTCTGGTACCAATCCTGTAAGTACTTCTAACTTAGAAATACTTTAGTTAGAAAATTCTGAAATGATTAAAACTGCACTGAGTTAGTTAGAGACTAAATTTTTTGAAATATCTAAAAACTTCTTTTGATAATAATTTGAAGCATAACATACTTGCTAATAAATACTGAAATTGATACATAAAACTTTGTAATGTAGATAAAACTGTGAATATGATGAGTGCTTATGGAACGAGTAACTATGGTACTCGTGGGTGCAGTGAGCGCAGTAGAGGGATTTGAGCTGAGTCATCCTTAATGGGTAGTATGCTTAATCTGGATATGAGTGAGACACTGACTACACCTACTATTGAGACCGAGTCTCAAAGTCGCTCGATTGGGGACGACGCATTGTTCCAAGCCATGCTTAGAGTGTTGGAGAAGGTCGCTAGACTTCATTCTGATTCTGGGAGGTGTGGGTTGGCAACTGAACGACTCCGGTCTAATGGTGCTGAGTAATTTAGGGGCGTCACTAGATTCGCCTCGACTGTGGCTGAATATTGGTTGGAGGCCACCGGGAGAATCATGAATGATATCGATTGCACCCTTGAGCAAAAATTAAAGGGTGCAGTATCTCTACTTCGCGATGAGGTGTATCAGTAGTGGATAATGGTTGAGAAGGGTACTCAGCTGGATCATATTACTTGGGATTATTTTAAGACCGCCTTCCAAAGTAAATATGTGGGGACAAGTTACGTGGATGCTCGTAGACGCGAGTTTATGAACCTCACTCAGGGTGATAGGACTGTGGCCGAGTATGATGCCAAATTTCTGATATTGAGTCGTTGCGCTCGTGGGATGGTGGCGACTGGGTATGAGAAATGTTTCCGCTTTAAGGATTTAAGGGATATTCTGAGAGTTTTGATAGCTCCTCAGAGGGAGTGAGAATTCGCCGTCTTAGTGGACAAGGCGAAGATTGCTAGGGAGGTTAAGCACGTTGAACGCGAGAATAGGGACTGAGAGAGGGGTAAGAATAAGAGGGATTTAGAGCCCTCTAGTTCTATTTAGAGGCCTAAGAAATGGGCAGGTCTGTTGGGCCTTCGAGAGTTGGGGTTACAGTTACCTTTACTATGGTTCAACTATGTGGGGACTATGGTAGACGTCATCTGAGCGAGTGTTAAAGGACGTTAGGGGTGTGTTTGTGATGTGGGTCAATGGAACACCGTATCAGAGATTTCCCACAGTGTTCTAATCAGATACAAGCACCAGCTCTGGGATTTGTTCAGCCTCAGCGAGTAGTTCAGCAGCTGCCTAGAAGTCGTGGTCGGCCAAGGGTGGTAATGGTATGGGCAGAGGGCAGAGAGCACCGGGCAGAAATGCTAATCAGACTGAGGCGAGACAACCTGCGTTGGTTTATGCTGCTAGACGTCGTGAGGACAGAGATGCCACTGATGTGATTATGGATACGTTTTTTATTTATGATGCCCCTTATTTTGCACTAATAGACATAGGGTTAACACATTCATATGTAGCTTGATTTATTTCTATAAACTTGGGGGTTTCGGTTGAAAGCACTTCCAGTGAGATTACTATACTTAGTCCGTTAGGCCAATCCGCTGGGATCAATAAACTGTATAGGAACGTACTATTGGAGGTACAAGGGATTGTGTTTTCAGCTAATCTGATGGAACTACCATTTGGAGAATTTGATCTGATTCTAGGGATGGACTTGCTTGTGGAGCATCGAGTCAATTTGGATTGTGCTACTAATAGGGTGTATAACACCCCTTACTCGTACCCGATGCCGAGACAAGGTAAAGGCGTTATCAGACTAAAACATAAACGATCACACAAAGCAGGGCCATAAAATTCATTCAAATTTAAAACATTTCAATCGCAAGCAAATTGTCCATTATAAGAGCCTACGAGGCCCAAAACATACATCGATAGCGATTCGGGACAAATCCGGGAACTTTCGAAATCTTTTCGACACTTAGAAAATTTTCTTATTTTGGAGAGTCACACGCCCGTGTAGGTAAGTTGTGTGGTCACACACACCCGTGTGGCTTGGGACACGCCCGTGTCCTCAGCTCATGTAACTCTCTGATTATGACGTCATCATACAAATAGAGTCACACGGCCAAGTCACACGCCCATGTGCTTAGGCCATGTGGCGAATTAAATTCTCTAAATTATGTGCAGACTTCACATGGCCTGGGCACACACCCATGTACTAATGTCGTGTCCTCCACATGGCTAAGACACATGATCATGTCTCTGCCCGTGTGTTTACTACTAGGCATTCTATTTAACATTAATTAGGGTGCAGGAGACACATGACCAGAACACATGGTCTAGACACACGCCCGTGTGTCTACCCATGTGGACAATTTAAGGCTATTTTCCAAGCCAATTATCACCCTTTTTGCACAACACATTCATGAACCTAACTCATGCATGACAACTTCTCATCATATTATAACAAATTAGGACTCCATATCATGTCAAGCTCCATTTACCAACATACACATAGTAGCCATCATCGTTCAACCATCAACAACCAATAGCCATGTCATAATGGAATTGGCACATACATTTATAGATAAATAGGTTTACAACCCAATAATCATTGTGAGCCATATCTCATGGCCCTATACAAAATGAATTTAACACCATCAAAAGCCAACACATTGGTTAAACAATATGACATATAACGAAATGACCAAGTTCCTATACTTGCCATACTTAAAATAATGAAACTAACTATACCCAAAGATTCCAATTGATAGCGTGACTGAGCCTCCGACGTCCTTTGATCCTCGAGCTAGCTTGGCAATACTCTAAAAAAATAGAAAAGAGAGGGAGTAAGCATAAAGCTTAGTAAGCTTGCATGTAAATAATCAGCAATAAAAATATACATTTTCGTACACATGCATAACATAATTGGATTCCTCTCATTCTCAATAATCATTGTAGTCATATTCTATCTCATTCAATTTACATAATTTTCAATAGAACTCAAGACCATAATTCCTTCATTCTCATCTTACCAAAGTTTTATCATTTCGTAATCACAATAACTACGAGCTTGGCATACATACCTATACTCTCTCAACATGTTCATACCTTGTCATTTCTTTGACAAATCCTTAGACTACCCGTTGAACCACTTGGAATATTAAGGGATACTTAGGGACTATTTTCACATAGTAGGGTGCCAACGCCATATCCCGGATATGGTCTTACATAGGCCACATATTGATGCCAATGTTGTAACGCCCCCACGCCCGAGACCATCACCGGAGTCGATCTTGAGGGGTTACCGAACATAATTTATCAATTTAAGAACTTCAAATCATTTGTTTCTACATTTACAGCTTTCTAGCTACTCGCATCACAGTTACAAGAAAAATCATATCTCGAGTTACGAAACTCAAAATCAAGACCCGTAAATTTTCCTTGAATCTAGACTCATATATATATTTACTAATTTTTTTCTAGAATTTTTTTATTGGGCCAATTAGTACAGTTTATTAATTAAAGTATCCCCTGTTTCAAGGTTCGACTGCTCTAACCTCTGTGTATTACGAATCAGATATATCTCTATACAAAATTTCAATGACTATGAGATTTGTTTCTATTAAAACTAGACTCAATAAGGAATCTGTACATATAAATAAAAACTTATAATTATTTTAGTAAAATATATTATGAATTTTTAAAGTCAGAACAGGGGATCAAGAAATCACTCTGGCCTTACTTCGTAAAAGTTTAAATATCTCATAAAATATAATTTATATTCCTGTTTTGTTCAATCCATATGAAAATAGACTCATTAAGCTTCAATTTCATAACTTACTCACCATTTATTTCTATTTATACTATTTTTAGTGATTTTTCAAATTCATGTCATTGCTGCAGCAATATTCTCTTTTAAGACAAGTTTCATCTTTCCATGAATTTTTATGAACTAGATAACCTGTTAAACTTCCATGATATCAACATGATCTAAATTAGCCATCACCATGACTTATCAATATCAAACATTTTCTCAACCAAACATGGCCATATCATAAAATTATTTACACAAAATAGGTATATTGCTATACATGCCATACTTAAGTAGTTGTACAAGCCATTTACCAAGATAAAAGTCCTTTGGATAGTGTGATCGAACTTTCGACCTGTCCTGATTCCTGAGCCGGCTTGTTCAAAACTACAGTGAATGAAAAGGAAGGAGTAAGCATAAATGCTTAGTAAGTTCATATGTAAATAACAAGTAACATAACAATACAAATATACCAAACAACTTTAGCATGGTACCACCAAAACATATATCACATCTTTAAACATCATTCATCATCTTACCACCTTATCGTTGTTGTATCTGTTTTCAACCCGAGGGTTAAGAACATACCTGTCCAAAGTGTCCATTTCACAACACTTACCCAAAACGTCACTTATATCTTAAGTGCTCTTCCATTAAACTAGAAATTTCACCCGTTGAACACATCGGAATATAACTCGGATACATGGATAATTTGCACATAAGTGCCACATATGTAATCAAGAAATCATGTAACCCGCCCCTAAGTGAACTCAGACTCAACTCAACGAGCTCGGGCGTTCGCATCCATAAATGAACTCGGACTCAACTCAACGAGTTCGGATGCCTAGTTACATCTCACGAACTCGGACTCAACTCAACGAGTTTGGACATTTGCATCCATAAGTGAACTCGGACTCAACTCAACGAGTTCGGATGCTCAACCATCCTAGTGACATGTCACTTGTATCCTAATCTATTCCTAAGGTTCAAACGGGCTTTTTCCCTCGATCTCACATTTGCCGTCTTCCATGGAATATCGGAACCGATACTCGGTAGCAATTCATATTTATCAAGTAGTAAACATAATTTGCATATTACTCAACATTAACCACAAAGCATAATATTTCACGATTAAAAATCAGCATATCATATAATTAACATTAATAACTTAAAAATAACATTTATGCTACATTATTTACACATGAACTTACCTTGGTACCAAAATATAAAGATTTTGCAATTTAGTCCACAATCTTTTCTTTTCCTCGATCACGACTTGAATCTCGTTTTTCTTGATCTATAATATCAAATTAATCTTATTTAATACATACATTTATCAAAATAGCATTTAATACGAACTTTAAAAAAATTACACTTTTGCCCCTAAACTTTTGCATAATTACACTTTTGCCCCTAGGCTCGGGAATTAAACTTTATTCCTTATTCTTATGTTTTATAACATGCTGATCACTTTTCCCTTCTATGGAAACATCAAATTCTCTCTCTAACATATACTTGTGACTATTAGGTATTTTTGCCGATTAAGCCCTTTTACTCGTTTTCACTAAAAACCGAGTAGCACAAGTTGTCTAACATAATTTAAAACCCCATATTCTATCATAAAACATCAAAATACACAAATTTCACCTATGGGTATTTTTCCAAATATAAACCCGAGGTTGAATTATTGCTAGCATAAGCTTAATCGAGCTTCCAGGATTCCAAAAACGTAAAGAAATTAAAAACGGGGCCTGGAATCACTTACTATGGAGCTTGGAAGCTTGAAACAAACCCTAGCTATGGAGAACCCTTGAAATTTCGGCCTAATGAAGAAGATGGACAAAAATTGGCTTTTAATTTTGTTTTTAATTCATTTTAATAACTAAATGACCAAAATACCCTTACTACTAAACTTTCCAAAAATTCCTTCCATGTCCTAATTTTGTCCATGAACTTAAAATTGGTCAAATTTCTATTTAAGACCTCCTCATTAATATTCCAAAACAATTTCATACTAAAACTTCTAGAATGCAAGTTTTGCAACTTATTCGATTTAGTCCCTACTTTCAATTTAAGCACTTTAGGCATAGAATTTCATCACGAAATTTTCACACAATCATGCAATCATATCATAAACATCAAAATCATTGTAAAATAATTATTTCTATCTCGGATTTGTGGTCACAAAACCACTATTCCGATTAAGCCCTAATTCAGGATATTACAACTCTCCCCCCTTTTTAAGGATTTTCGTCCTCGAAAATCTTACCGGTATACAGGTGTGGGTATTGGTTTCTCATAGTTTCTTCAGGTTCCCATGTAGTCTCTTCTACCCCATGCTTTTGCCACAACACTTTTACAAGTGCAACACTTTTATTTCTTAGTTGTTTGACTTCTCGAGCTAAAATCTTAATCGGTTCTTCTTCATAAGTCATATCCGGTCACAGTTCAATTTCTGTCGGTGAAATTATATGTGAAGGATCCGAACGATACCGACGTAACATAGATACGTGAAACACATCATGAATCTTCTCTAATTCGGGTGGTAACGCTAGCCGATATGCTACCGGTCCAACTTTTTCAATTATTTCATACGGTCCAATAAAATGCGGACTTAACTTGCCCTTTCGTCCAAATCTAAGGACTTTCTTCCATGGAGACACTTTCAAAAATACCTTATCACCAACCTGAAACTCCATTTCCTTTCGTTTCAAATCCGCATAAGATTTCTGTCTATCTGAAGCAGCTTTCAAACAATCTCGAATAACTTTCACCTTTTCTTCAGTTTCTTTTATTAAATCAACTCCATAAATCTGATTTTCCTTGAGTTCAGTCCAATACAATGGCGTCTGACATTTACGACCATATAATGCTTCATAAGGTGCCATCTTCAAACTTGTCTGATAACTATTATTATAAGCAAATTCTACCAACGGTAAATACTTTTCCCAACTACCTTGAAATTCCAATACACAACATCTGAGCATGTCTTCAAGAATCTGAATTACTCTCTCTGATTGTCCATCAGTTTGTGGATGAAAGGCAGTGCTGAAATTTAACTTTGTACCTAATGCTTCTTGCAACTTTTGCCAAAACCGTGAGGTAAACCTTGGATCTCTATCCGAAATGATTGACAAAGGTATCACATGAAGTCTAACAATCTCTCGGATATACAATTCAGCCAACTTATTAAGAGAATAATCTGTACATACCGGAATAAAATGAACCGATTTAGTCAGTCTGTCAACTATTGCCCAGATGGCATTTTTCTTCCCTGGAGTTAACAGCAACCCTAATATAAAATCCATAGTAATCCGATCCCATTTCCATTCAGGAACCATAATAGGCTGGAGTAATCCCGAAGGTACTTGGTGTTCAGCTTTCACTTGTTGACAAACTAAGCACTTTGATACAAACTCAGAAATATCTCTTTTCATTCCACTCCACCAGTACATTATCTTCAAGTCATTATACATCTTCGTACTGCCCGGATGAACCGCTAAACAACCATTATGTGCTTCATGCAAAATCTTTTGAATCAACTCATCATTTTTTGGTACACAAATCCGATTTTTAAACATCAAACAACCATCAGAACCGATTCTGAAATCTGATCCCGTATCAGCTTCACACTGTTTTCTTTTGGCTAGCAAATCTTGATCATTTTTTTGAGCTTCAGAAATCTCTTGTAAAAACATCGGTCTTGCTCTTAACTCTGCTAGAATCGAACCGTCATCTAAAATTTTCAACTGAGTGTTCATAACTCTCAAAGCAAACAACAACTTTCTGCTTAAAGCATCGGCAACCACATTCGCTTTTCCTGGATGATAATCGATAACAAGCTCGTAATCTTTCAATAACTCCAACCATCTTCGCTGTCTCAAATTCAAGTCTTTTTGTGACATCAAGTATTTAAGACTTTTCTGATCGGTATATACTTGGCACTTTTCACCATACAAATAATGTCGCCAAATCTTCAAAGCAAATACCACCGCAGCCAATTCCAAATCATGAGTAGGATAATTATTCTCATGAGGTTTTAACTGTCTCGAAGCATAAGCCACCACTTTTCCTTCTTGCATGAGTACACACCCCAAACCATTTAGAGAAGCATCACTATACACCACAAATTCTTTACCTGATTCGAGTTGTATCAACACTGGTGCTTCAGTTAATAACTTTTTCAATTCTTCGAAACGCTGTTGACATTCTTCTGTCCATTCAAATTTAACATCCTTTCGGATTAGTCTAGTCATAGGAGCAGCAATTATAGAAAATCCATTTACGAACCGCCGATAATACCCAGCTAGCCCCAAGAAACTTCTAACTTTAGTTACGTTTTTCGGTGGTTTCCAATCAACAATGGCTGAAATTTTACTAGGATCAACCCGTATACCATCACCTGAAACAATATGACCCAAAAATCCAACTTCCCGGAGCCAAAATTCACTTTTACTAAACTTAGCATACAGCTGCTTATCTCTCAAAGTTTGCAAAACTATCCTCAAATGCTCAGCATGCTCTGTCTCATCTTTTGAATAAATTAAAATATCATCTATAAACACCACAACAAATCTATCCAAGTATGGCCGAAATATGCGATTCATTAAATCTATAAACACAACAGGAGCATTTGTCAACCCGAATGGCATAACTAAAAATTCATAATGACCGTACCTTGTTCTAAAAGCAGTTTTAGGCACATCTGACTCTTTTACTCGCAGCTGACCCAGATCTCAAGTCAATCTTTGAAAATCATGTCGCTCCTTTTAGCTGATCAAACAAATCATCAATTCTCGGCAACGGATACTTGTTTTTGATTGTCACCTTGTTTAACTGCCGATAATCAACACATAATCTCATAGAACCATCCTTCTTTTTCACAAATAACACGGGAGCACCCCAAGGTGAAAAACTCGGTCTCACAAAGCCTTTATCAATCAACTCTTGCAACTATGACTTTAATTCTTTCAACTCTGTTGGTGCCATTCTATATGGAGCAATCGAGATCGGAGTTGTTCTCGGTATTAAATCAATACCAAATTCTACTTCCCTGACTGGAGGCAAACCCGGCAATTCTTCTGGAAATACGTCCGGAAATTCACACACAATCGGCACTGATTCAACTTTCTTTTCAACTTCTTTTATATTAATTACATACGCCAAATAAGCTTCATAACCCTTTCTCAAATATCTCTGAGCCGACATCGAAGAAATCATACTAGATAATGCCTCTGATTTGTCTGGCTCAACCCGCAGAATTTCACCACTTTCACACTTTAATTCTATAACCTTTTCTTTGCAATTTATTATAGCATCATGCAATGTCAACCAATCCATACCCAAAATAACATCAAATTCATCAAACGGCAACAACATCAAGTTGGTCGGAAAGTAATGACCCCGAATCATTAAAGGGCATTTCTTGCTTACTTTATCAACTATCACGCATTTGCCTAACAGGTTCGACACTCTAATCATAAGTTCTGTGTTCTCAACAGGTATATTCATACTAGACACCAGTTTAATGCATACGTATGAATGAGTAGAACCAAGATCAATCAAAGCAATAACATTAATATCATAAAGAGAAAATGTACCGATAATCACATCGGGTGAGGAAGCATCTTCACGCGCTTTAATAGCATAAGTTCTAGTCGGAGCTCTTCCCTTAGATCTAACTGCTGCATCTCTGGCTATATTCTTACTGCTTGTTTCACTTCATGCTTTTCTCGGATACTTTCCCCTCGAGTTTGCACCACTAGCTTTTACACTCTGAAATTTTTCTTTCTCAGCTCTCTCTGGCCAGTCTCTAATAAAATGATCCGGAGAACCACATCGAAAACATTCATTTGCTCTGCACGGACCAAAATGATTTCTACCACACCGTTGGCACTTGGGTTTAACAAATCTCGAGTTCCCTACACTGGCTGCAGAAGTATTCTGAGATTTAGGACCCATATTCTGCTTCTTAAAATTTCCATATGATTGCCCAGCTGAAACTTGGGAACGAGGATTCATATTTCTTGACTTTCCGGGTTGCTGTGAAGGTGCCTTACTCATTGGCCTTTTCTTCCAATTTCGTGTCTCAGCCTCTACCTTCCTCTTCTCTTTAAGTAGTTCTTCAGCCTTACAAGCTCGATCAACTAGAACTACCATTTCTTTCAGTTCAAAGATCCCGACAAATACTTTAATGTCTTCGTTGAGCCCGTCTTCAAATCGTCGGCACATCTTGGCTTCTGTAGGAACATATTCCCTGGCATACTTACTCAATCGAACAAACTCTCTTTCATATTCTGAGACTGTCATATTACCTTGCTTCAGCTCAAGAAACTCTTTACATTTCTAATCAATAAATCTTTTACTAATATATTTCTTCCGAAACTCTTCTTGAAAGAATTCCCAGGTTACCCTCTCTTTCGGTGCCACCGAAATCAAAGTCTTCCACCAATTATAGGCTGAATCTCTCAACAAAGATGTAGCACATTTCAAACATTCTTCAGGTGTACAAGATAATTCATCAAATACCCGGACAGAATTTTCAAGCCAAAACTCTGCTTTCTCTGCATCATCATCAATATTTGCTCTAAATTCTTCAGCCCCTTGTTTACGAATTCTATCAACGGGGGTTCTGTGAAATTTTATCATATCCACTCCTTGAGGCATTGGAGGCATAGGTTGAGGAATTGGGGGAGGTGGGGAAGGTCGTACATTTGGGTTCGTACGAACGAACTCAGTGTACCATGCACTCATCATTTGGAGAAAGGCTTCCCGATCCCTTTCTCCTCCTCCCTGACCAACAGTAAGAGGTGGGTTTTCAGTCGGCGCTGCCCCTTCAGCCGGAGCTGGCGCATTACTCTCTACTTCATCTGCCACAGCTGGATCGGGATCCATTTACTATATAAAAATCATTTAAAAAGGTCAGAAGTCGTCACACTATCACAATTCATACATATGGCATGTATAGCAAAACCCGTACATAAAACACGTAGTCCGAGAACCGACTAAACCTGCTCTGATACCACTAAATGTAATGCCCCCACACCCGAGACCATCACCGGAGTCGAGCTTGAGGGGTTACCGAACATAATTTATCAATTTAAGAACTTCAAATCATTTGTTTCTACATTCACAGCTTTCTAGCTACTCGCGTCACAGTTACAAGAAAAATCATATCTCGAGTTACGAAACTCAAAATCAAGATCCGTAAATTTTTCCTGAATCTAGACTCATATATCTATTTATTAATTTTTTTCTAGAATTTTTTTATTGGGCCAATTAGTACAATTTATTAATTAAATATCCCCTGTTTCAGGGTTTGACTTCTCTGACCTCTGTGTATTACGAATCAGATATATCTCTATACAAAATTTCAATGACTATGAGGTTTGTTTCTATTAAAACTAGACTCAAAAAGGAATTTGTAAATATAAATAACAACATATAATTATTTTAGTAAAATTTATTATGAATTTTTAAAATCAGAACAGGGGATCCAGAAATCACTCTGGCCCTGTTTCGTAAAAGTTTAAATATCTCATAAAATATAATTTATATTCCTGTTTTGTTCAATCCATATGAAAATAGACTCATTAAGATTCAATTTCATAACTTACTCACCATTTAGTTCTATTTATACTATTTTTAGTGATTTTTCAAATTCATGTCATTGCTGCAACAATATTCTATTTTAAGGCAAGTTTCATCTTTCCATGAATTTTTATGAACTAGATAACCTGTTAAACTTCCATGATATCAAACATGATCTAAATTAGCCATCACCATGACTTATCAATATCAAACATTTTCTCAACCAAACATGGCCATATCATAAAATTATTTACACAAAATAGGTATATTGCTATACATGCCATACTTAAGTAGTTGTACAAGCCATTTACCAAGATAAAAGTCCTTTGGATAGTGTGATCGAACTTTCGACCTGTCCCGATTCCTGAGCCGGCTTGTTCAAAACTACAGTGAATGAAAAGGAAGGAGTAAGCATAAATGCTTAGTAAGTTCATATGTAAATAACAAGTAACATAACAATACAAATATACCAAACAACTTTAGCATGGTACCACCAAAACATATATCACATCTTTAAACATCATTCATCATCTTACCACCTTATTGTTGTTGGATCTGTTTTCAACCCGAGGGTTAAGAACATACCTGTCCAAAGTGTCCATTTCACAACACTTACCCAAAACGTCACTTATATCTTAAGTGCTCTTCCATTAAACTAGAAATTTCACCCGTTGAACACATCGGAATATAACTCGGATACATGGATAATTTGCACATAAGTGCCACATATGTAATCAAGAAATCATGTAACCTGCCCCTAAGTGAACTCGGACTCAACTCAACGAGCTCGGGCATTCGCATCCATAGATGAACTCGGACTCAACTCAACGAGTTTGGATGCCTAGTTACATCTCACGAACTCGGACTCAACTTAACGAGTTCGGACATTTGCATCCATAAGTGAACTCGGACTCAACGAGTTCGGATGCTCAACCATCCTAGTGACATGTCACTTGTATCCTAATCTATTCCTAAGGTTCAAACGGGCTTTTTCCCTCGATCTCACATTTGCCGTCTTCCATGGAATATCGGAACCGATACTCGGTAGCAATTCATATTTATCAAGTAGTAAACATAATTTGCATATTACTCAACATTAACCACAAAGCATAATATTTCACAATTAAAAATCAACATATCATATAATTAACATTAATAACTTAAAAATAACATTTATGCTACATTATTTACACATGAACTTACCTTGGTACCAAAATATAAAGATTTTGCAATTTAGTCCACAATCTTTTCTTTTCCTCGATCACGACTTGAATCTCGTTTTTCTTGATCTATAATATCAAATTAATCTTATTTAATACATACATTTATCAAAATAGCATTTAATACGAACTTTAAAAAATTACACTTTTGCCCTTAAACTTTTGTATAATTACACTTTTGCCCCTAGGCTCGGGAATTAAACTTTATTCCTTATTCTTATGTTTTATAACATGCTGATCACTTTTCCCTTCTATGGCAACATCAAATTCTCTCTCTAACATATACTTGTGACTATTAGGTATTTTTGCCGATTAAGCCCTTTTACTCGTTTTCACTAAAAACCGAGTAGCACAAGTTGTCTAACATAATTTAAAACCCCATATTCTATCATAAAACATCAAAATACAAAAATTTCACCTATGGGTATTTTTCCAAATATAAACCCTAGGTTGAATTATTGCTAGCATAAGCTTAATCGAGCTTCCGGGATTCGAAAAACGTAAAGAACATTAAAAACGGGGCTTGGAATCACTTACTATGGAGCTTGGAAGCTTGAAACAAACCCTAGCTATGGAGAACCCTTGAAATTTCGGCCTAATGAAGAAGATGGACAAAAATTGGCTTTTAATTTTGTTTTTAATTCATTTTAATAACTAAATGACCAAAATACCCTTACTACTAAACTTTCCAAAAATTCCTTCCATGTCCTAATTTTGTCCATGAACTTAAAATTGGTCAAATTGCTATTTAAGACCTCCTCATTAATATTTCAAAACAATTTCATACTAAAAACTTCTAGAATGCAAGTTTTGCAACTTATTCGATTTAGTCCCTACTTCAATTTAAGCACTTTAGGCATAGAATTTCATCACGAAATTTTCACACAATCATGCAATCATATCATAAACATCAAAATCATTGAAAAATAATTATTTCTATCTCGGATTTGTGGTCACAAAACCACTATTCCGATTAAGCCCTAATTCAGGATATTACAAATGCCATGTCCCAGACATGGTCTTACATGGGATCACACATACCGAAGTCGATAGCCCAGCTATGTTCTTACGCAGTGTTCTCATATCGATACCAATGGCATGTCCTAGACATGGTCTTATATGGGATCACATAATGATGCCAATGCCATGTCCCAAACATGGTCTTACATGGGAACATATATCAATGCCGATGCCATATCCCAGATATGGTCTTATACGGGATCTCATCAACCCAAATATCATGATATGTATGCCCTGTATTCCTAAGGTTCAACTGGCTTTCATCTCCTCAAATCTTCGTCAAACAACATCAATAATTCTTACAAAGACAATATACAATTCATACAACATTAAATGTTAAATGTATAATAAAATGCTATATCAATTACACGCAAACTTACCTTGGTACAAAATATGGACAATTTGTTCGATCTAGTCCAAGATCTTACTCTTTCCCCAATCTAGGCCTAGACTCTATTTTTCTTGATCTATAATAGCAAATTTCACTCATTTAATTATCACATTATTCAAATCAATCCATAAATCATACTTTGGAAAAGTTATAATTTTATCCCTAAACTTTCACATATTTATACTTTGGTCCTTAAGCTCGTAAAATGAAATGTGCCCAATTTCTTTGTTACCCAAGCCTAGCCGACTCATTTTCCCTCTTATAAAGCCCACATTTTTCATCCAATCACATTTTTAACACTATTTTTACAAGTTTTACAAACAAGTCCTTTTAGGTGTTTTCATGAAAAATCACTTAGAAAAAGATGTTCATCTAATACCAATCCTTCATATTCCACCATAAAATCATCAAAATACATGCATGACACACATGGGTAAATTTTTGAACATAAAATCTAGTTCAAATAAAGGGTGGAAATGGCTAAATCATGCTTTAAGGATCTCAAAAATGCAAAGAACATTAAAAACGGGGCTAGGGTTGACTTACTTTCAAGCTTGAAAAGTTGAAAAACCCTAGCTATGGAGAGCTTGAGAATTTTGGCTATGTCATGGAGAAGATGAGCAAAATTTTCTTGACTTTTCCCTTTTTATTATTTTATTAACCAAATGACCAAAATGCCCTTTTCACTAAACTTTCAAAATTTATCCATGCATGCCCATTTTTGTCCATAAAAATAGAAATTGAGAAAATTTCTAATTAAGGTCCTCTAATTAACAATCCAAGGCAATTTCATACTTAAAACTTCTAGAACTCACATTTTGCTACTTTTGCAATTTAATCCTAGATATCAAATTGGACACTTTATCAATAGAATTTCTTCACGAAACTTTCACACAAGCATACAATCATATCATAGACCTTACAAAAATCATAAAATAATTATTTCTACTTTAGATCTATGGTCTCAAAACCACTGTTCTGACTAGACCCTAATTCGGGATGTTACAACTCTCTCCCCCTTAGGGATTTTCATCCTCGAAAATCTTACCGGTAAAATAAGACTTGGGTATTGGCTTTTCATCATTTCCTCAGGTTCCCATGTGGCTTCTTCAACCCCATGTGTTGTCATAACGTTTTTATAAGGGCAATACTTTTATTTCTTAATTGTTTGACCTCCCGAGCTAAAATTTTAATTGATTCCTCACTATAAGACATATCCAGTCATATCTCTACCTTTATAGGTGAAATCACGTGTGAAGGGTCAAAACGATAACAGCGCAACATAGACACATGGAACACATCATGAATCTTTTCCAACTTAGATGGTAAGGCTAACCAATGAGCTACCAGTCCTATTCTTTCAGTCACCTCATATGGTTCGATGAAACGCAGGCTAAATTTCCCTCGCCAAATTTGAAAACTTTCTTCCACGGGGACACTTTTAGAAACACCTTATCATCGACTTGAAACTCAATTTCTTTTCATTTTAAATCAGAGTAGGATTTCTGTCTATCAGAAGTCGCTTTCAAGCAATCTCGAATCACCTTTACTTTTTCTTTGGTTTCTTTGACTAAGTCGACTCCATGAATCTGATTCTCTTTGAGGTTAGTCCAATATAATGGTGTTTGGCACTTACGCCCATACAGTGCCTCATATGGCGCCATTCTCAAGCTCTACTGAAAACTGTTGTTGTAGGCAAATTCTACCAACGGTAAATACTTTTGCCAACTGCCCTGAAATTCAAGAACACAACACCGGAGCATTTCTTCCAGTATCTGTATTACTCTCTCTAACTGACCATTGGTTTGCGGATGGAAAGCGGTACTAAAATTCAACTTTGTACCTAAAGCTTCTTGTAGCTTTTTCCAAAATCGCGATGTGAATCATGAATCTCTATCCGAAACAATCGATAAAGGTACTCCACGAAGTCTCACAATTTCAGAAACATACAACTCAGCTAGCTTATTGAGCGAGTAGTCGATACGTACCGGGATAAAGTGGGCCAATTTCGTTAATCGATCAACTACAACCCAAATGACATCTTTCTTTCTTGGGGTCAATGGCAATCCCGTCACGAAATCCATAGTAATCCAGTCTCATTTCCACTCGGGAACCATCACAGGCTGAAGTAAACTCGAAGGTACTTGGTGCTCAGCTTTTACTTGCTGACAAATTAAGCATTTTGAAGCAAACTTTGAGATACATCTTGGTACTACCTGGATGGATTGACATACAACTATTACATGCCTCGCAAAAAATTTTCTCAATAAGCTCATCATCTCTAGGTACACAGACCCTATCTTGAAATATCAAACAACCATCAGAACCAATCCGAAAATCTAATTCAACACATGACTCACATTGAGATCTTTTGGTTTGCAAATCACTATCACCTTTCTGAGCTTCATAGATCTCTTGGAGAAATATCGGTCTAGTTTTCAACTCTGCTAGTATCGAACCATCATTGGACACAGTCAACTGAGTATTCATAGCCTTCAAAGCAAATAAGGATTTCCTACTAAGGGCATCACTGACCACGTTCGCCTTGCCCAGGTGATAGTCAATTGCCAACTCATAATCTTTTATCAACTCTAGCCACCTCTATTGTCGTAAATTCAAATCTTTTTGAGTCATTAAGTACTTTAGACTTTTGTGATTGGTGAATACCCGACACTTCTCACCATACAAGTGATGTCTCCAAATCTTTAACGCGAACACAATGGGGGCTAGATCTAAATCATGTGTCGGATAATTTTTTTCATGTGGTTTCAATTGCCTCGAAGCATAGGCTATCACTTTGCCTTCTTGCGTAAGCGCACAACCCAATCCATTTAAGGATGCATCAATATAAACCACAAATTCTTTTCCCGGCTCGAGTTGCACTAATACCAGAGCCTCAGTCAATAATGCTTTTAATTTCTCAAAACTCTGTTGGCACTTTTCTAACCATTCAAACTTGATATCTCTTTGCAACAATTTTGTCATCGGATAGGCAATCATAGAAAATCCTTTAACGAACCTTCAATAATAGCCAGCTGGGCCCAAAAAGCTTCTAACCTCGGATACATTCCTCAGAGATTTCCAATCAACAATGGTCGAAATCTTACTCGGATCAATTCAGATTTCATCACCTGATACAATGTGCCCCAAAAATCTGACTTCTCTAAGCCAAAACTCACTTTTCCTAAACTTAGCATACAACTGCTTATCTCTCAAAGTTTGCAAAACAATTCTCAAATGATCGGCATGTTCAGATTTGTCATGAAAGTAAATCAGGATATCATCGATAAACACCATAAAAAATTTATCCAAATAAGGTCAGAAAATTCGGTTCATTAAATCCATGAAAATCGCAGGAGCATTCGTTAAACCAAAAGGCATCACTAAAAATTCATAGCGAACATAGCTTGTCCAAAATGCAGTTTTCGGCACGTCCGAGTCCTTAAATCTCAACTGATAATAATCGAACCTCAAATCTATCTTGGAAAATACTATGACTTCCTTCAATTGATCAAATAAATCATCTATCCTCGGCAAGGGGTACTTATTCTTTACTGTCACCTTGTTGAGTTGTCGATAATCAATACATAGCCTCATCGAACCATCTTTCTTTTTCACAAATAAAACTAGTGCACCCTACGGTGAATAAGTAGGTCTCGCGAAACCTTTATTTGTCAACTCTTGCAATTGAGCTTTTAACTCTTTTAATTCGGTTGGAGCCATCCTATATGGAGCAATAGAAATGGGTGCCGTTCCCGAAACTAGATCAATACCAAATTCAACTTCCCTAGGTAATCTGGGCAACTCTTCTGGAAACACATCTGGATACTCATAAACTACCAGTACTGACTCGACTCCTTTGTACTCAACACAAAAGCAAGATAAGTTTCGTAACCTTTTCTTATACGTTTCTGAGCAGACATCGAAGAAATCACTACATGCAAGCTATTCGATTCATCTTATTTAACCTGGAGAATATCACCATTTTCACATTTCAGTTCAATAAATTTTTCTCCTACAATTTACTACTACATCATGAGCAGTTAACCAATTCATACCAAGAATTACATCAAACTCATCAAACGGAAAAAGCATAAGGTTAGCCGAAAAACAGTGACCTCTAATCATCAAAGGAAAATTCTTACATACCTTATCAACTAACACATACTTGCCTAACGGGTTTGACACTTTATCACTAGAATTTCTTCACGAAACTTTCACACAAGCATACAATCATATCATAGACCTCACAAAAATTATAAAATAATTATTTCTACTTTGGATTTGTGGTCTCGAAACCACTGTTCTGACTAGACCCTGGTTTGAGATGTTGCAGGGTGGTTCTAAGATTTGAGAATGATGTGGAGGTGGTTATAATTGGAAAGTGTCATGATTACTTATCCAATGTGATCTCCGCTCTTGTGGTTAAGAAACTGGTTCGAAAAGAGTGTGAAGCATATTTGGCTTTTGTAAGTGATTTAGCCTCTAGGGATTCTTCTGTTGGGAACATCCGAACAATTAGATAGTTTTCAAATATTTTTCCCGAGGAATTATCGAGTTTGCCTTCAAATCAAGAATTCGAGTTCAGTATTGAGCTTCTACCGGGTACAGCTTTGATGTCTATCATTCCTTATCATGTGGCACCAAAGGAGCTTATGGAGTTACAGGCTTAGCTTTAGGAACTCCTTGATCGTGGGTTCATCCGTCCTAGTGTGTCTCTGTGGGGGGCACCGATGTTGTTTGTAAAAAAAAGATGGTACCATAAGGATGCGTATCGATTACCGTCAATTGAATAAGTTAATGGTGAAGAATAAGTACCCGCCTCTGAGGATCGATGATATGTTTGATCAGTTTTGTAGAACTTTTATGTTTTCCAAGATAGATCTCTGTTCTGGGTACCATCAGCTTAAGGTTAAGGAGGTTGACGTCCACAAGGCTGCGTTTAATACTCGTTATGGGCACTACAAGTTCCTAATCATGCCTTTTGGTTTGACGAATGCTTCGGCTACATTCATAGATATGATGAACCGAGTTTTCTAGCTGTATTTGGATTAGTTCGTCGTGGTCTTTATCGACAACATTTTGGTATACTTTAAAACTAAAGATGGTCATGATGAGTATCTTAGGGTAGTCCTTTAGATACTTTGAGAGAAATAGCTCTACGTTAAGTTAAGCAAGTGTGAATTCTGGTTAAATGAAGTAACTTTTCTAGGGCATGTGGTTTCTGTAGAGGGGATCCAAGTTGATCCTAGAAAGATTGAGGCTGTGCTTGATTGAAAACAGCATAGGAATGTTTTTGAGATCCGTAGTTTTTTGGGTCTTGTGGGCCATTATCGGAGATTTGTTGAGGGTTTCTTGTTGATTGCAAATCCTTTGACTAAGTTGTTGCATAAGAACGCCCTTTTTGTCTTGACTGCTTAGCAGCAATCGAGCTTTGAGAAGTTTAAATCTGTTTTGACTCATGCTCCTGTCCTGATATAGCTTGAATCTGGTAAAGAGTTCGTGGTATGCAATGATGCATCTCATGTCGGTTTGGGTTGTGTACTGATGCAAGACGGTAAGCTTGTGGCTTATGCGTCCTGGCAACTTAAGTCACATGAGGACAACTATCCAATGCATGATCTCGAGTTAGCAGATGTTGTCTTTGCCTTAAAGATTTTGAGGCACTATATGTATGGTGAGAGGTGTATTATTTAAACCGATCACAAGAGCCTTAAATATCTCCTTACCCAAAAAGAGTTAAACCTTAGGCAGCGTAGATGGATTGAACTACTTAAGGAAAATGATTGCACTATTGAGTATCAACCCAATAAGGCTAATGTGGTGGCTGATGCTCTTAGTCATAGGGCAATGTTTGATTTGAGGGCGATGTTTGCTCGCCTAAGTCTATTTGATGATGGGGGTTTGTTAGCTGAGTTGCAAGTTAAGCCGACTTGAATTGGTAAGATTTAGGATAAGCAATTTGGGGGATGATTCTCTAGTTTTGTGATTCCGTCAGGTAGAGAAGGGTGGTACTGTAACACCTCTAACCCGTATCTGTCGCCAGAATAGGGTTACGAGACATTATTGATTAACACACATCATTCACATATATTTATACATTTCAATATAAAAAAACATTCATCTCAATCATATTGTCCCTTCTAAGGTCCTATGAGACCTTAAAACATGCTTAGAAGTGGTTCGGGACTAAACCAATAACATTCACAAACTTTGAGAAACTTATAAAATTTTCAAACTTTAAAAGGACACACGCCCGTGTGAAAATAGAGCATACATACTGACTTGTACCACATGGCCGAAGACACTCCCGTGTGCCAGGCCGTGTGAAATCTAAGGGAGTTACTGACTTGGGTCACACGGCCGACCATACGCCCATGTGCCAACCCGTGTGCCACACACGACCAGAAGACAAGCCTATGTGTCTAGGCCGTGTCAAAATTGTAGGGTATACTGACTTTAATTCGAAGGGTACCCCAGGGGACACACGATCGTGTATCATGACCGTGTGTCACACACGGCTAAGACATACGCTCGTGTCTCTGCCCGTGTGGACAAAAATAGGCCATTTGCAAGGCCAATTTTCCACATTTTTTTCATGCTCACCTAGCCATCAAAATGGTATCATTTCATCACAAATATGGGCAGCCAAAACATGCCAATTCACAAACATTTCATGCCATTTCATAATCAACTTCTACTACTTAAATTCTCAACCAAATTCATAACAAAACAATATACTAAAATCATTAAACTTGCATAACTTATAAATGCATTTCATCATCACCTTATCACCTATTTCATGCCATAAAACTTACCATTTCAACATCACATAATCAAGCCACAACATATCATCATTCCAATCTTAATACTCCAATTTACAACTAACCAAAATAGCAATCACATACCATACCAAAACAAGCCAACACATAAGGCATTATATACATCTCATGTATCACATATTAAACCCATAATTCAAGTTAATTTAAATGGCCATATCCACACCAACATTTACAAGCCAAATCTCATGGCTATAATCATAACTCAAAACATACAAAATGACACTATCCTATACATGCCATATACCATATATACAAAGCTCCAAAAGTACCAAAAAGTAGTCGATAGTGTGATGATGGTTCCTGATGATCCCCGATATCCGAGTTAGCTTCGATAATCTATAAAACATGGAAAGAACACACAAAGTAAGCTTCAAAAGCTTAGTAAGCCATAAACAAATAAATTTACCACATGAATCACAACATTTCTATCAATAGGCCAAATACAAGTAACACTTATAAATACACAACCCTTTCTCAATGAATACATATTCAAATTCACCGAAAATTTCATCAACCACTTCTCTTTCCAATTCTCGTATGAATATTGTACGTACCTGAGTCGTTTAACTCAATAACACATTCTTTATTGACTTGTCTTTTCCCGTTGAACCGTTTAGTATTGTTAAGGATACTTGTAAATCATATAAGCTCATACAATGCCATATCCTAGATATGGTCTTAAATGTTATTATATATCGATGCCACTGTCCCAGACAGGGTCTTACACGAAATCGAATAACGATGCCAATGTCCCAGACATGGTCTTACACGTATTCTCAACACAATGCCAATGTCCCAGACATGGTCTTACATTTAATCACATCTCGATAACCTAACGTCATGACATTCGTATCCTATACGATTCCTAAGGTTCATATGGGACTTTTAGATATTGTAACTTCGTCAATTCATGCTCGTATTCGCTCGTTCAACATTCATAGCATTTTAGTGATAATAAAACATATATAATTCAATCCAAAGACATTTATTTTGCATATGAACTTACCTCGTAGTCGGAATAGACGAATCGGATCGATTACTCGATAGCTATCGATTTCCCTCGATCTAAATCCATTTTCTTTCGTTCTTTATCTATATAAATTAAAAATTAACTCTTTTACTCACTAAATTATTCAATTTCATCTACAAACACATATTTGGGTATTTTTGCACTTTATCCCCTAAAGTTACACATTTATTCAATTTAGCCCCTATTTCAAAACAACTCAAAATACACAAAATTTCAACATGCTCATGTTAGGCCGAACTTTCCTTTGATCCCTAATAGCCCATTAATTTAATTTATTTTACATTTAGACCCCTAAATTTTCCGATTTCATAATTTAGTCCACAATAAGCATTTTTATCAAAAATAACTTAATTAAACATGTATATCAAACTCCAAGCTTGCATAATTCATAAAAAAACATCATAAAACTCATGGATTCATCAATTCCATTTCTCAAAATCATCAACAATTTCAGAAATTAGGGTACAGGCTAGCTAGATTACTAAGCAATGATCACAAAAACATAGAAATCATCAAAAACTGAGTCCAAACAGACTTACATGCTTGGACAACAATTGCCGAACCTTCAAGCTTCCAAAAACCCTTATTTTCTTTCTTATTTTTGTTGAGGAAGATGAAAATTAAACTTAAAGTTTTTTTATTTTATTTATGTTAAGTTAAAATTCCAAATTACCAATTTAACCTTAATGAAACAACATTAAAATCATCATATTAATGTCCATCTTTGTCCACTCACAATTAAAATTGTTTAATTACAACATAAAGACCTTTCATTTAATAAGCCATAACAATTAGACACCTTTCACAAATAGAATGCAACTTTTGATTTTACGAGATTTAATCCTTTAGTCAAATTAACCACTTAAACGATAAAATTATCACACGAAACTTTCACACACATATAATTACATACTGTAAACACCAAAAATAATATTAAAATAATTTTATGACCTCAGATTTGTGGTTCCAAAACCCCTATTATGATTTTGCCAAAATCAGGCTGTTACAACTCTCTCCCCTTAGGGATTTTCGTCCCCAAAAATCTTACCAGCGAATAGGTTTGGATATTGCTTTCTCATAGCATCTTCAGGTTCCCACGTAGCCTTTTCTACCTAGTGTCGATGCAATAACACTTTCACTAACGCTATTCTTTTATTTCTCAGCTCTTTGATCTCACGAGCTAGAATCTGAATCGGTTCTTCACTGTATGATAAATCTGACTGAATTTCAACTCGGTCGGGGAAATAACATGCGAAGGATCGGATTTGTATTGTCGAAGCATTGATACGTGAAATACATTATGAATCTTTTCTAACTGAGATGGTAATGCTAGCCGATAAGCAACTGGTCCAACTCGCTTAATAATTTCATACGGTCTGATGAATCTCAGACTCAATTTGCCTTTACGACCAAATCAAAGTATTTTCTTCCATGGATATACTTTCAAAAACACTTTATCCCCGACCTGAAATTTAATATCTTTTCTTTTCAAGTCTGCGTATGATTTTTGATGATCTGACGCTACTTTCAAACTATCATGAATTACTTTTACTTTTTCTTCTGTTTCTCTGATCAGATCAACCTTATGAATCTTATTCTCGTTTAGCTCAGTCCAGTACAACGGTGTTCAACATTTTTCACCGTATAAAGCTTCGTATGGTGCCATTTTAATACTCGATTGAAAGCTATTTTTATATGCAAATTCAATCAACGGAAAATACTTTTCCCACGTACCTTCAAACTCAAGAATGCAACATCTCAAATATTGTCGAGGATCTGAATAACTCGTTCGGATTGACCATCCGTTTGCGGGTGAAATGCGGTACTAAAATGTAGCTTTGTATCGAGTGCATCTTGTAGTTTCTTCCAAAATCTCGATGTAAATCTTGGATCTCTATCCGAAACAATAGAAATAGGTACTCCGTGTAATCTCATAGTCTTGGAGATATACAACTCAACAAGCTTATCAAGCGAATAATGTATACACACAGGAATGAAATGAGCCGATTTTGTCAACCTATCAACTACAACCCAGATTGTGTCTTTCTTATTCGGAGATAAAGGCAAACCCAAAACAAAATCCATAGTCACTCTATCTCATTTCCACTCGAGAATCATAATCGGCTACAATAAACCAAATGACACTTGGTGCTCAGCTTTAACTTACAACAAATGAAACATTTTGAAACAAATTCCAAAATATCACTTTTCATACCATGCCACCAATAAAGTTGTTTCAAATCATTATACATTTTCGTGCTTCCCGGATGAGTAGACAGACGACTACTATATGCTTCGTTCAAAATTATCTAAATTAGCTCTGAATTTCTCGGAATAGATATTTGACCTCTGAATCTTAAACAATCATGAGTTAGAATCACATTTAGCTCTTTTAGCTAACATTTCATAATCAATCTTCTGAGCGTCATAAATCTACTGTACAAACAACAGTTTCACTTTCAACTCAGCTACTATTGAGCCGTCATTAGATAGAACCAATTGAGTATTCATTGCATGTAGAGCAAATAAAGCTTTCTGGCTTAATGCATCAGCAACAACATTTGCTTTTCCCGGATGGTAGTCAATTACTGACTCATAGTCTTTTAGCAACTCTAGCCATCTCCTCTGTCTCAAATTCAAATATTTCTGAGTCATCAAATATTTCAAACTCTTTTGATCTAAATAAACATGACATTTCTAACTGATCAAATAATGTCGCCAAATTTTCAATGCAAACACAATTGCTACTAACTCTAAATCGTGCGCCGGGTAATTCTTTTCATGCGGCTTTAATTGTCTCAAGGCATAAGCTATGACTTTGCCTTCCTGCATCAAAACACAGTCCAGACCATTCAACGATGCATCACTATAAATTACAAATTCTTTACCCGATTCTGGCTGTACTAACACCGGAGCTTCAGTCAAAAGGGTTTTCAGCTGATCAAAAATTTTCTGACATTTCTTAAAACATTCAAACTTTACATCTTTCTGAAGCAATGTCGTCAACGAGGTTGCAATCATCGAAAAGCCTTTCACAAATCTTCTATAATAACCAGCTAGTCCCAGAAAAATGCAGACTTCGGATACATTTCTCGGAGGTTTCCAATCCATTATTGTAGAAATCTTGCTCGGATATACTCGAATACCTGATGCTGGCACAATATGCCCCAGAAAACCAACCTCGCACAACCAAAATTCACATTTTCTGAACTTTGCAAATAACTACTTATCATGCAGAGTTTGCAATACAACTCTCAAATGTTCGGCATGCTTAGATTCGTCTCTCGAATATATCAATATATCATCAATGAACACAACAACTAATCGATCTAGGTACGGTCTGAAAATCCAGTTCATTAAGTCCATAAAGATAGCAGGTGCATTCATTAATCCGAAAGGCATTACTAAAAATTCATAGTGACCATACCTTGCTCTATATGCAGTCTTCGACACATTTAAGTCTCTAATCCCTAACTGATAATAGTTCGATCTCAAATCTATCTTTGAAAACACTGTAGCCCATTTTAAGTGATCAAAAAAATCATTTATTCAGGGCAAAGGATATTTATTCTTGATCGTCACTCTATTAAGCTGTCGCTGCCATTCTGTACGGAGTTATCAATATCAGCGTTGTACCCGGCATTAACTCAATACCAAATTCAACCTCTCGTATCGGTAGTAAACCCAGTAACTCTTCAGGAAACACATCTAGAGACTCACACACAACTGGTACTGATTCGATTTTCTTTTCTTTCACTTTCGTATCAAGTACATAAGCCAAGTAAAATTCACAACCCTTTCTCACATTTTTCTGGGCTAACATCGACAGAATCACCACTGGCAAGCCATTCAGATCATCTGACTCAATTTGGATAATTTCATTGTTCTGACATCTCAAATCAATCGTCTTTTATTTCTAATTCAAAATAGCATCATGCAACATTAACCAATCCATACCCAGAATTATATCAATTTTGTCAAATAGTAACAACATCAAATCACCCAGAAAACAATTATCCTGAATCATCAACGGATAGTTCTTGTACATTTTATTAACCAACACACACTTGCCTGAGCAGTTTGATACTCTAATTACAAATCCAGTAGACTCTACAAGCAAAGTCTTACTGGATACTAAATTCACACATATATACAAATAAGTTGATCCTGGATCTATTGATGCAATAACTTTAGTATCATAGAGAGTAAAAGTACCGGTAATAACGTCTGGAGATGATGTTTCTTCACGAGCACGAATAGCATAGGCTCGTGTAGGTTCTCTCGCCTCTGACCTCACAGCAGTGTCTTTAATCACTTTCTGGCTGCCACTCACATTTCTCGTGCTTCTAGGTGGTTTACCTCTAGCTGAAGTGTTACTCGGTCTCACATTCTGTACTGTATCTTATTCAGCCAACTCCAGACAATCATGGATAAAATGATACAAGGATCCACATTTAAACAGGCCCGATCATTTAATCTAAATCACCTGGATGCCGTTTACCACAATGTTTACATTCAAGTCGGCTAGGTCTTACACTGCCAACACTAGCAATCGAAGTAGCTGGAGCTTTGAAGCTCGATTGTTATTTCACTCGATCTTTGTTTGAATGCCCCATAGATGCATTAGAACAATTAAATGAGTCTCGAAATTTCTTCGATGCATATTGATAAGATTTACTAGTTGATCTCTTTCTCAAATCTTTTACTTCATAATTAGCTTTTCTCTTTTCTTTGCTGAGATATTTGGCTTTACAAGCCCTTTCAACTAACACAACAAATTCTTTGATTTCTAGAATCCCAACTAACAGCTTTATGTCTTCATTCAATCCATCAACGAATCGTTTACACATGATCTCTTCGGTAGAAACATATTCTCGAGCATATTTGCTCAAACGCACAAATTCTCTTTTATATTCTATGATAGTTATTCGACCCTGTTTCAACTCTAGAAACACTTTATGCTTCTGATAAAGGAATCGCTGACTTATGTATTTCTTTCGAAATTTAGATTGAAAGAATTCCCGGGTGACACGTTCCCTCGGAACTATTGATATCAATGTTTTCCACCAATGATACGCATTGTCTCTTAACAGAGATACCACAGATTTGATTCATTCATCAGGTGTACAGGATAATTCATCAAACATTCTGATTGTATTCTCAAGCCAGAACTCAGCCCTCTCAGAATTAGCATCAACTGTAGCCCAAAACTCTTCGGCCCCGCATTTACGTATCTTATCCACTGGCGGCTTACTCAATCAAATCGAATCTAACACTTGAGGCACAATTGGAATTTGTTGAGGAATAGGTGGGGGTGGTTGAGTAGCCAGATTTGTTCCAACAAACTTTGTGAACCACTCACTCATCATTTGGAAGAAGGCTTGCTTAGCCTCTCCCCCTGGCTACTAGAAATAGGCCTAGAATCGATCAGCGCTACCCCTTGAGTGAGAGCGAGCGTATTACTCTCAACATCGTCAGCTATTGTTCGATTGGGATCCATTTGCTATACAAAAATACATTTTAGTTGTCAGGAATCATCACACTATCATAATTAATATATATGGCATGTATACCTAGACTCTCACACACTACGTTAGTCCTAAAATCGACTAAATCGTAGCTCTGATACCAATAACATATAACACCCGTAACCCGTAACCCGTATCCGTCATCGAAATAGGATTACGAGACATTACTTATCAAAACACATCATTCACATATATTTATATATTTCAATATCAAAATACATTCATTTCAATCATATTGTCCCTTCTAAGGTCCTACGAGACCTTAAAACATGCCTAGAAGTGGTTCGGGACTAAACCGTTAACATTCACAAACTAAGAAGTACTTATAAAATTTTCAAACTTTAAAAGGTCGCACGCCCGTGTGAACAGGTCGTGTGAAAATATGGCATTCATATTGGCTTGTACCACACGATCGAAGACACGCCCGTGTGCCAGGCTGTGTGAAGTCTAAGGGGGTTACTGACTTAGGTCACACGATCAACCACATGCCCATGTGCCAGCCCATGTATCACACACGGCTAGTAGACATGCTCGTGTGTCTAGACCGTGTCAAAATTGTAAGGTATACTGACTTTAATTCGAAGGGTACCCCAAGGGACACACAGCCGTGTATCATGACCGTGTCTTGTACACGGCTGAGAGACACGCCCGTGTCTCTGCCTGTGTGCACAAAAATAGGCCATTTGCAAGGCCAATTTTCCACCCTTTTTTTTCATGCTCACCTAGCCATCAAAATGGTATCATTTCATCACAAATATGGGCAGCCAAAACATGCCAATTCACAAACATTTCATGCCATTTCATAATCAACCATTTTACTACTTAAATTCTCAACCAAATTCATAACAAAACAATATACTAAAATCATTAAACTTGCATAACTTCTAAATGCATTTCATCATCACCTTATCACCTATTTCATGCTACAAAACTTACCATTTCAACATCACATAACCAAGCCACAACATATCATTATTCCAATCTTAATACTCCAATTTTCAACTAACCAAAATAGCAACCACATACCATACCAAAACAAGCCAACACATAAGGCATTATATACATCTCATTTATCACATATTAAACCCATAATTCAAGTTAATTTAAATGGCCGTATCCACACTAACATTTACAAGACAAATCTCATGGCTATAATCATGACTCAAAACATACAAAATGACATTATCTTATACATGACATATACCATATATACAAAGCTCCAAAAGTACCAATAAGTAGTCGATAGTGTTCGATAATCTATAAAACATGGAAAGAACACACAAAGTAAGCTTCAAAAGCTTAGTAAGCCATATACAAATAAATTTACCACATGAATCACAATGTTCCTATCAATAGGCCAAATACAAGTAACACTTATAAATACACAACCCTTTCTCACCTATAATTTCATCAACCACTTCTCATTCCAATTCTCGTATGAATATTGTATGTACCTGAGTCGTTTAACTCAATAACACATTCTTTCTTGACTTGTCTTTTCCCATTGAACTGTTCGGAATCGTTAAGGATACTTGTAAATCACATAAGCTCATACAATGCCATATCCCAGATACGGTCTTACATGTTATTACATATTGATGCCATTGTCCCAGACAGGGTCTTACTGTAACATCCCAAAATTGGGCCTAGTCAGAATAGTGGTTTTGGGACCAAAACTTTAACATAAAAGTATTTTTTTATGAGTTTTATGAGGTTTAGAATATGAAAATAAGCATGTGTTAAAGTTTCATGAAGAAACCTAAGTATAAGGTGTCCAATTGGAAATTAGGGACCAAATTGAATAAATTGCAAAACTTGGGTTCTAGAAGCAATTAGTATCAAATTGCTATGGATTATTAATTAGGAGGCCTTAAATAGAAATTTTCCCAATTTCTAAGTTTTAGGACAAAAATGGACATACATAGAAAATTTTGAAAGGTTAGTAAGGAAGGGCATTTTGGTCATTTGGTAATAAAATTAATAAAAAGGGGAAAAACGAAGCAAAATTCAGCCATATTCTTCTCCATGGTTGCTGAAAAGTGAAGGGTCTCCATAGCTAGGGTTTTCAACATTTTCAAGCTCAATAGTAAGTGCTCCCTAGCCCCGTTTTTAACTTTCTTCGTATTTTTGAGATCCTCGTAACAGGCTCTCTCTATTTCTACCCCTATTTCAAGCTAGGGTTCATGTTAGAAATTTGAACCATACATGAGATGGTTTTTCTTTGATGATTTATGGAGGGTTATGAAAGTTAGATGTTAGATAAACATCTTTTGCTAAGTGATTTTTCATAAAAAAAACCAAAAAGGGATCTAATTGAAAAAGGCATAAAATGTGGGGTAAAAATGTGAAATAGAAGAAAATATAGGCTAGAATAAGCATGAAAAATATTCGGCTAGGCTTGGGTATTCAAGAAATTTCATGCATTTCATTATACGAGCCTAGGGACTAATTTGTAAAAGTGTGAAAAGTTAGGGGCAAAATGGTTAATTTGCCTTAGGATGAGTTTCAGGCCGAAAATGAACAATGTGAGGTATTAATAATTCATTTTTATTGATATAAACCCTGAGGAACCAATTCTGAAGGTCGACCATAGAAAATAAATGGTTTCAGAATAACAAAAATACAAAACCGAAGCAATTACCAGGTAAGTTCATGTAACTTGAAGTAAACTTTAAATATACTTGAAAATGCATATTCTTAAATGTATGTTAATTTAGATATTTATTGCATGACAATCCATGTTGAATGAAAAAGGAAGATTCGATGGGTAAATTCTTGTTTACATGACATGAGATCTTCCATGTGTTGCAGAAAGGGATTTAGCCCGGATGGGTAATCCGATGATATCAGTATAGTAAGGATCTAGCCCGAACGGGTGTTCCTTAAGTGATTGAACCTCCCAATGAATATATGTGCATTGTGGATTTAGCCCGGATGGATAATACGATTAAGGACTGAAATTAGCCTAGATTGGCATTTTATATATGAGCGTATTGGAGTAATTTTCGTTGTAAGGGATTTAGATTGGAATGGTAAACTCGACAATACTACTTGAATTTATGTTATGAGGGATTTAACCTAGATTGGTAATCTCGCCGTAAGAGTGAGGTTCACAGGAGTGTATATTTAAAATGGTCACTAGCATGACTTGACAGTAAATGGGATACCCATTGAGATTTTTGAGAATCTCAATGGGACTATAATGAGAAACGAGAATGGAAATGTTTGAATTGATGAGCTCACCTAAGATTAATGCTATATTGCTTGAGAGGAAACTAACTTGATGATTGAGTGTATGTGAAAGGGGATTTATACTATGCATGTTTGGCATGAATATCTTTTATGGTTGTATACTAAATGACCAGTAAGTTTACCTTCCTGTTATTCAAACTTGCTAAGCATGTTAATGCTTACCCCCTTTCCTTTCCCTGTTTTACAGAGCTCGTGGACTCGTGAAGATTGGAAGACAATTGAAGTATTGTCAAAACTATCATCTTATCTTGCTTTGGTATATAAATACCTTTACTTTGTTTAAATGGCATGTATAGGTTTTTGGTTATTTTGTTATATGTGTCATTGGCTAGCCAATGTAAGGGCTTGAATGATATACCTATTCATTTTGTATATGGCCATAAGACATGGCTCATTTTGATGTAGGTTGTAACTTACTAATTGTGCATGTTGGTGTTTAAATGTTCATGAGATGGTTAAATTAGGTATATCATGATTGGATATGTGGAATGTGGCCAAATCACTTGGAAATGGCTAGATCATAATTTGCAATGAGTTATAAAATAAGCCAAGTGTAACGTCTTGAAATAGGGCCTAAATGGAATAGTAGTTGCCAAACCACAAACTGAGATAGAAAAGTTTATTTCGATTATTTTTTATGATTTACTGAGTGATTAGATGCATGTGTTAGAGTATTGATAAGAAATTTTATAGATTGCATGTTTAATTTGCCTATTAGGGCTTATTTGCAGAAGTTGCTGTAACAGCCCGATTTAGGGCCTAAACGGAACGATGGTTTTAGAACCACGAATTCAAATTCTAAAAATTTATTCCGATTAAGTTTTAAGGTTTATTTATTGATTAAAATATTGTGTAAAAATATCGTTAAGAAATTTTACTGATAAAGTGCTTAATTGGACTTTTAGGACTAAATTACAAAAGTTTCAAAATATGTGTTCTAATTCATAAGTACTTGATTGAAATAGAGGTTTAAAGAGGAGGTCCTTAAATGGTAATTAGACCATTATATTTTGTTTGGACAAAAATGGGCATGAATAGGGCAAAATTTTAAAGAAAGGCCTTAAGGGTATTTTAGTCATTTGGTAATTAAAAGAAATAAAAAGGGAAAATAAAGCAAAAATTGACTCATCTTTTTCATGGAGTCCGAAATTAGCATGGGGGAAGCCATGGCTAGGGTTTTCAAGCTTTCCAAGCTCAATAGTAAGTCCGTTCTAGCCCCGTTTTTCAAGTTCTTTACGATTTTGTAATCCCGGTAACTTGATTAAGCTTATTCTAGCAATAATTTAAGCTAGGGTTCATATTTGGAAAAATACCCATAGGTGAAATGTGTTTATTTTGATGTTTTATGGTAGAATATGAAGGCTGAAATTATGTTAAACAACTTTGCTAAGCGGTTTTAAGCAAAAATGAGTAAAACGGCTTAATCGGTAAAAGTTGTTATTGTTCATAACTATGTGTTAGAGTGAGAATTTGATGTTTCCATAGAAGGGAAAAATGATCAGCATGTCATAAAACATAAGAATAAGGGATGAAGTTTAATTCCCGAGCCTAGGGGCAAAAGTGTAAATATGCAAAAGTTTAGGGGCAAAATTGTAATTTTTCCAAAGTTTGAGTTAAGGACTGTTTTGAATATTACATTAATTAAATAAGTAAAATATGATGTTTTAGATCCCAAAAAACGAGATTTGAATCTAGAATGGGAGAAAAATCGAAAATCGGGAAAGTTGGTAAAATGACCGTTTTAGTATCGAGGTAAGTTCATATGTATAATAAGCATTAATTTATGTATGTTTCAATGTAAAATTGATATATTTACTATGATTGCCGAGGTGTTGAAAGTAAGTATAATTATGATGATTTAAATGTTCAATATTAATTCGACATGGAAATGAGAAAGTATGTAAGTTTGTATGTAAATAATACATTATCTTTATTATGTTTTTGTATTTCAGCATATTTTATGTATTGTAGCTGATTTTTGAATCATAATTGACTATTGGAAGTATGGAATCAAGTATTAGAAAGAGAGAGAAATCCCGGTTGAACCTTCGGAAAGATTGGATGATACAGATGGTATGTAGCTAGGTCACATGTATAGTGCTGAGTGCACATCATGTGTACAAGAGCGCTACGAGACATTATGATGTAGCTAGGTCGCATGGGTGATACTATGTGTACACCATGTAAACAAGAGAGCTACGGGATATATGTAGCTAGGTCGCATGCGTGGTTCTAGGTGAAGGACACCATGTAGACAAGAGAGCTACGAGATAAACTAGCTAGGTCACATGGGTGGTACTAAGTGTTCCCCATGTGTACAAGAGAGCCAAAATTATGTGTACAATCGAGCTAGGTCACATGAGTGGTGCTAAGTGAAGGCCACTATGTGTATAAGAGAGCTTCGATTTTAAAGGTGGGCTATGTGCGATACCATCGCGTATATGTTATTATTCCGAAGCGTTCAACTGGGAAATTGATTAAATGAAATTGTGTATGACTTTGTGATGATAAGTGTAAGTATATACGTGTGTAACTTATGAGCAATATGCTCGATATGTGATTGGAAATTGGAAAGATTGTTATGGGAAAGTGATGAATACAATTGAAGTGTGAAAGATCAAAATTGACAATAAAACTGTTCTAGATAATTGCAATGATGTGAATCTAAAAATTTACCAAAAATATTAGAAATTGAATCAGAGACTAAATAAGATATCAAATTAGAGCTTAATGAGTCTATTTTCATATAACAAAAACAGACAAGTAAAGGAATTATATATTATGAGATATTTAAGTTTTTGAGAGACTGGTTCGGAATGACTACGTGATCCCCAATTCTGACTTGGAAAAATCATTAAAAATTGTACAAAAATAATTATGGGATATAATTAATATGCTTGAAATCCTTAATGAGTCTAGCTTCAAATGAAAAAACGAGAACATCTTTTGAATTCTGTACAAGGAGAAAATTGATTCGTAGTGAAGAGTGGTCAGAACAGTTGAGTAGTGAAACAGGGGTAACTTCAATGAATAAACTGTACTAATTGGATAGACCAAAAATTCTTAAAATTTTATGGTAAGAATATATGTGAATCTAGTTTCAAGAAAAATTAACTATTTGTAATTTGGAGTTCTGTAGCTCCAGAAATAAATAATTTAGTTGCCGGTACTCTGCTAGACAGCTTATTTTGAACCTGTTTATGATTGTAATAGTGAAAGTATGTGTGTTTGTGATGGTAATATTCCGGGGACAAATTGTGACTTTGTTTATAGTATGATAATGTATTGTTTATTAAAATTTACATACTTACTTACTAAGCTATAATGCTTACTCCCTTCCTTTCCTTTTTCCTATAGTGTCGCAAATGTTAGCTCGAGTTGGAGGTCACCGGAGGTTAAATCACACTATCAAACTATTGATCGATATATAAAGGTTTTAAAGTATTTTAAGTTTTTGGAATGTATGAAGACTCGTTTAATTGTTATTAAGTTGCTAGGAATTGTCTTAAAATACTGATCTATGTTATTTGAAGGTCTCTATTGTATAAAGTCATTTAATGTAGATAGTCTTGATTATGTTATTAATTAAATGATGCAATTTATGAATGTGCATGCTTGCCTATGTGTGTGGTTGAATTAAAGCATGATATGGGCCTTGTAAGCTCTTTTTAAGGGACAGCTTGAATATGTTTGAAAAAGTTTTAAATTAGAGTGAAATTATGAATCGGTTTTTATACGATGATTAGTGATTAAGTCCGGTAATGCCTCATACCCTGTTCTGGCGTCAAACACGGGTAAGGGGTGTTACACCAAGTCTAAATGTGTTTGATGATATGGTAATCCTTAATACAAAGAGGATAATCTAACATGTATAAAACCAATGAGATGAGGTTAACATGCAATAGACCATTGAAGGTAGTCTTTGGGCATATTTTAGGCCCTGTTAAATACCATAGAAGTTCACAGATGTGTGTGGATGTTGAGGGTGACCATTGGCTTGGATTGTAGCTTCCAGAAAGGTTTACACGAGTAGACACACGGGCGTGTATCTAGACCGTGTGTGAAACACAGTCAATTCCATGGGCGTGTGGTACGACCGTGTGTCCCCTGCACCTAAAATTTTTAGGTCAGTATGCATGGTAGTAAACACACGGGCAGAGACACGACCGTATGTCTCAATCGTATGGAGGACATAGCCTAGCACACGAGCGTGTGTCTTGGCCGTGCGCCCCTAAATGCATGATGATGTCATAAATAGAATGCTCAGGTTCTTGGATGCGGGCAACAACACGGGCGTGTCTAGGCCGTGTAAAGGACACGAGCCAGGGACACGAGCATGTGCTCAGCCGTGTGAAAACCCTTGTAGGTTCAAAATGGAAAATAAATTCAATTAATTCCACAAGGGTAAGGGACATAGGCGTGTTTCAAGCATACGAGCGTGTCCCAAGCACACGGGCATGTGCATTGCCTCCACACGGGTGTGTGAGGCTTAAACCTAGAAATTTTCCTAAGATTTTCTTAAGCTCTCGGTTTAGTTTGAGACTATTCTTAAGGCATGTTTTGGGTTTCGTAGGCCCATAATAGGGTCACTATGAATATGTTTGATTGGTTTTAATTTGGAATGAAATTTTATAGCCTGTGAATTTCTGGAAATGTCATGTTTGTGTTCGGTAATGCCCTGTACCTTGTCCCGGTCTCAGGTACGGGTAAGGGGTGTTACACTTACACGAAATCGAATAACGATGCCAATGTCCCAGACATGGTCTTATACGTATTCTCAATACAATGCCAATGTCCTAGACATGGTCTTACATGTAATCACATCTCGATAACCTAATGAAATGACATTCATATCCTATACTATTCCTAAGGTTCGTACGGACTTTCATATATTGTAACTTCGTCAATTCATGATCGTATTCGCTCGTTCAACATTCATAGCATTTTAATGATAATAAAACATATATAAGTCAATCCAAAGACATTTATTTGCATATGAACTTACCTCGTAGTCGGAATAGACGAATCGGATTGATTACTCGATAGCTTTCGATTTCCCTTGATCTAAATCCGTTTTCTTTCGTTCTTGATCTATATACATTCAAAATTAACTATTTTATTCACTAAATTATCAATTTCATCCAAAAACACATATTTGGGCATTTTTGCACTTTATCCCCTAAAGTTACACATTTATTCAATTTAGTCCCTATTTCAAAACAACTCAAAATACACAAAATTTCAACATGCTCACGTTACGTTGAATGTTCCTTTGGTCCCTAGCAGCCCATTAATTCAATTTATTTCACATTTAGACCCTTAAGTTTTCTAATTTCACAATTTAGTCCAAGATAAGCATTTTTATCAAAAATCACTTAATTAAACATGTATATCAAACACCAAGCTTGCATAATTCATCAAAAAACATCTTAAAAATCATGGATTCATCAATGAAATTTCTCAAAATCATCAATAATTTTAGAAATTAGGGTACGAGCTAGCTAGATTACTAAGCAACAATCACAAAAACATAAAAATCATCAAAAACAGAGTCAAAACGGACTTACATGCTTGGAAAAAAATGGCCGAACTTCAAACTTCCAAAAACCCTTATTTTCTTCCTTATTTCGGTTGAAGAAGATGAAAATTAAACTTAAAATTGTTTTTATTTTATTTATGTTAAGTTAAAATTCCAAATTACCAATTTAACCTTAATGAAACAACATTGAAATCATCATATTAATGTCCATCTTTGTCCAATCACAATTAAAATGGTTTAATTGCAACATAAGGACCTTTCATCTAATAAGCCATAGCAATTAGACACCTTTAACAAATAGAATGCAACTTTTTCATTTTACACGATTTAGTCCTTTAGTCAAATTAACCACTTAAACGATAAAATTATCACAAGAAAATTTTTCACATATATAATCACATACTGTAAACACAAAAGATAATATTAAAATAATTTTATGATCTTAGATTTGTGGTTTTGAAACCACTATTCTAATTTGGCCAAAATCGGGCTATTACAGGTACATATGATTTTTGGTTGAATAGTGATGGGGTTCTGTGTTTTTTGAGGACAGGTTTGTATACCGAATGATCTTGATTTGAGACAATCCATTCAGAGGGAAGCACAGAGTAGCCCTTATGCTATGCGTCATGGAGGAAGTAAAACATATTAGGATCTGCGGGATTGTACTGGTGGCCTGGATTGAAACGGAAGGCAACAAATTTTGTTTCTCGTTGTATGACGTGTCAGCAAGTTAAGGCTGAGCACCAGTTACCTTCAGGTTTTCTTCAACTCGTTAGGATTCCCATATAGAAGTTGGAACATGTGACTATGAACTTCGTTAGTGGGTTGCCCTTAACACCTACTTAGAAGGATTCTGTGTAGGTTATTGTGGATCGGTTAACCAAGTCTGCCCACTTTATTCCTGTTGGGACAGACTATTCTCTTCAGAAGTTGGCCAAGTTATATATTTTAGAGATTGTGAGACTTTATGGGGTATTGGTCTCAATTATTTCTAATAGAGATCCTCGCTTCACTTCTTGGTTTTAGAGAAAACATCGTGAGGCTCTGGGTTCGAGATTGGACTTCAGTACTACGTTCCAGCCTTAGATAGATGATCAATCTGAGAGGGTGATTTAGATACTGGAGGATATGTTTCGGAGTTGTGTGATCTATTTTCAAGGTAGTTTGGAGGATTTTTTACCATTAGCCGAGTTCACCTACAATAACAATTTCCAGTCCAGTATTCAGATGACACCTTACGAGGCTCTGTATGGTCGTAAGTGTCATACTCCATTGTGTTGGACTGAGTTGGGTGAGCGACGAGTTTTGGGCCCTGAGTTGATTTCTGAGACTGAGGACAAAGTCAGATTGATTCGGGATCATCTTAAGGCGGCTTCTGATACACATAAGTCCTATGCAGATCTGAAAGGAGGGAGATTGAGTATTCCGTGGGTGATTATGTGTTCTTTAAAGTATCTCCATAGAAGAAAGTTCTGCGATTTGGATGCAAGGGTAAGTTGAGCCCTAGATTCATTGGGCCGTACCAGATTCTGAAACATGTGAGACTACTTGCGTATCAATTAGAGCTACCTCTGGAGTTAGACCGTATTTGTGATTAGTTTCACATCTCTATGTTGAGGAGGTATCGGCCGGACCCATCTCATATTGTTCTGGTTGAGGAGATTGATGTTAGACAAGATTTGACATTCGAAGAGGAGCCAATTCAGATTCTGGACTGTGATGTTAATGTATTGAGAAGGAAATCTATCCTTTTAGTGAAACTTCTGTGGTAGAATCATGACACTAAGGAAGCGACGTGGGAACCTAAGGACTTGATTCATCAACAATATACGCATTTGTTTGTATCAGTAAATTTTGAGGTCGAAATTTCTTTTTGGGGGTAGAGATGTAACGCCTATATTTATTAAATTTTGTTTTTACAAATTTCATAATAATTAAGTCTCTATATCAGTGGTTAAGTGCTTTAATTCTATATCTGAGGTCTTGGGTTCGAGTCTCAGTTCAATTGTTTTGTTCTTAGGCCTATTGAATTTAAAATAAAATATGTTTGCTGCCAAAATTTTGGAGTTGATTTTTAAATTAGTTTGTTTTATTTTAGATTAATTAATAAATAAATATAACATAATTAAGTATTTAATATATAAGGTTTTATCTTTTGGGTTTTGTTTTGAAAATAAATAAAAGAAAGTGGTTAATATGTGTGCTTTTATCCATTCTTTCTTTTAAAATAAAACTCATTTTATTTTTGTTTTATTTATTTTATTAGAAAAAAACCTCACATTTTGTACGTCTGTTGTTTCCCCTAATTCATGTCGCAATTCTAATTCCAAATTTTGGCACTTTACTTTTAATTTTTTCTTTGTTCTTCTGTCTTTCGTTTCTTATTTCGTTCGGCTAGTGCTAGTGTTTGAAGCAATAGTTTGTGATTCCATAACTGCTAATCTAAGGGTAAGGTATTTAAGTTCAGTACTTTATGCACTATTTGTAGTTGTGTTGGAAAATGGTTGTGTTAATCGATTTAGTGATGTTGAGTTATTTTTTATGCGATTTTGGAGTAGTACAAGAGGCAGTGGGCGACCTTCCAGCGATTTAGAATTTGTATAATAGCTGTTCGTGCTCCGGTAAGGGTGTGGTTGTGTTATGAAGGGCTGTTTTACTTGATTGGGTTCAATTTTTAGTCACAATTTCGCGAATCATTATTGAAATCGGTTGTGTTAATTGTCAATTAGGTTCTGGGGTTATTTGTATTTGAATCAGCATCAGAAATATACCAGGTGTGTAACGAGAAACCTGAAGAAAAAAAAACTACAAAAGCCAAAATTGAGGCCTGTCGATGCCACATGGCCGTGTTCAACACATAGCTGTCCGATAGGCCGTGTTAGAGGCCATGTGTAACACACAGTCTAGGCCATTTTGGGCCGTGTGGGCCCAAATTTCATAATTTTTTCCTAGGGTTGTACATGTCGTCTTGATCAACTGTAGGCCTTTCGTGGGGTCGGTATGTGTTATATAAGCCTTAAAGCATGAAATATGCTATTCTGTTAGTATGAATTCGACATAAATAACGCTTAAATGCATGTAATGTGATACGATATGTTTGATCTGTTATGTATAAGCTTGTCCAATATCTATTATACGAGCATGCATGATATATATATTATAGTATCTGTTATTCTATCATATCTGGTATTCTGTTTGTATCTAGCTATTAGGCGGGTTATGTATTATGTGGAAGAAGTGTTCTGTGTGGGGTGTTAACTCACCATTATACTGGTAGCACTGGTGCGATTTTTTTGAAAAGTGTTGTTAGGACACTAAGTGGTGTGTAGGGTTGGGTGGTTGTTTTATACCCCACATGGTGTGTTGGGATGGTCAGAGATGGTGTGGAGCGGATGGGAGTAGGATTGTAATTTGCATGTGACTCTGATTCTGCATGAGACATTCGTCAGTAATTGTTCTGTTATGTATTCAATTTATGATTATGTTTCTGTTAGTTACACATTGAGTTATAAAACTCACTCTCTGTTTGTTTATCACATTCAGGTAACCCTCAGTCTTAGCCGAGTTGGTACGATGGGAACTCAGATATGTCTACAATTCCATAAAACTTTATTTACATAAATTTGGCTTATTTAATATTTTGTTTTGAGAGTTTTGTAATTTTTGGACTCTATAGACATTTGGGTTTATCTTTGGTTTGGAATTTTAATTTGGGTCTTAGCATGACATTTGATAAAACAAATTTTTTTGGAAAATGGCTATGTTTCTACAGTTACCTTTTTTAAGAAAACAAACTCGATTTTTCAAAATGTAACGTCCTAAGAACTTCTGTTGCAAATTATTTGTTTTATTTAGAAAATGTAGTCAACTAATGGTTTTAACTATTCAGTATGAAAAACATTTTCATATAAAACGAGTTTTAATTAGCAAAGATACACGAAATCATAAAAAAAAACTTAACCTACTTATACAAATTTCAAACAATTACAACTTATTTAATTGCATATTTCAAATTAAATACATAAGTATGTTCAATAAGTAAATACATTTGCAAGACATGGTATTTAAGGTACAAATATTTCTAATTTAAAAAATAAACCTATTACAATTATACTCAAAATACTGACTCTAAGGAACATATCAACTATCTCGCTTTGTATGCATAATAGCCTAATACGTCACTTCTTTGGCGTAATCTTGGTATCGTCCCTCCTAGTGCAGCCTCACAATCAAACCTGTAATATAATACATATGGATCAGTTCATACAAACTTAGTGAGGAATATAACAATTACCTATGTGGTATTTTCACAATACAGTTGATGATTCAATGAGATGATCTTATTGTTCTTACCCAATAACCTTTCTCTAGCGATTGCTTCCCTTAAATTCCATTCTTCATACACTATAAATATCATGCCTTACTTAGGATCTATCTCTTTTTCCATTAGGGTCTTTGATACATCACGCACGCCCTTCATCCGAGAATTTATAAGTCTGTTTCCAAGATCAACATAACTGAAACACTATTACTGTAGCATACTTAACTCTAAGTCATCGCTTTACCATAATTCAAGAATGATCATGTGCGTAAATGAAAAATACCTTCTTCAAACGTACATTTTCACATCCTTATTCTGAATACTCTCTCCATACTAATTCCTTATTTCTCTATATCTCTTCAATTTAGTACTTCTGTGACAGCCCAAAGTTGACCCTAGTCGGGAAGTGGTTTCGGGACCGCTAAACCGAGTCACCAAAATGTTTGAATGTGATACTTATTGTCTAGAATATGTAATTATGAATGTGTGAAATTTCAAGCTTCAATTTGGTTGATTTCATGTGAATTTAGTTAATAGGACTTATGTGAGAAAATTCTAAAATGTGATAGGTCAATGTGTGAGGACCTATTAGTGCATGTGGACAAAGGGGGGACTTGCATGTCAAATTTCCCCCTACTAGTAGTGGCCGGCCATGATGGGCATGATGAACAATTGTGCAATTTATTTTATGGAAATTATGGCATGAGTATGGCACAAATAAGATATGTTAATTTGTGTCATAAAATGTTGGGATAAAACAAATAAAATAATAAAAAGGAGTATGGTGAATACAAAAAAAAAAAAAAGGTGTGTGTAGTTGTTTGTCCCCCCCATTGCCGTGAGCTAAAGAAAAGAAAGGAGAGAATTTTGTTCATCCTTTTCTCATCTTCATGCTTGCCGAAACTAGTAAGAAAAACAAAGAAAAATTTTCTCATCCTTTGGTTCATCCTTGGCCAAAAATTTTAAGGAGGAAAGAAGAAGAAAGGTGAAGAGATTCGGCCATGCATGTAGCTAGGCTAAGGTATGTTTGATGATGTTCCATGAGATGCATGCATGTTTTAGTTGTTAGCTTGAGTTCTACTTGGTCCATGGTCTAAATCTTGCTATGTGATGGAATTGGCACTTGACCATGGATGCATCATTCTTGGTTGGTGTTTGATGTTGTGGTGATGAGGCATGAGGATGAGTTAAGATTCGGCCTAGGTGGAGGTTGTGTTAATGCCATTGCATGCAAAATATGAAGCTTGTTAATGATGCATGTGATGATGGCTTGATGATTCTTGAACCTCCTTTTTAGCATTTTTGTGTGAGCACATATGTGCATTGGTTGCTAAATGGAGAAGAATCGGCTAGCAAGATGTGTGCTAAGGCCGAATGTAACTTTGCATGTTGATGAGCAATGCATGTGTTAAATCGATGAAAAGGGGGAGGATGCTTTACTAGTGTGTGTATATGTGTGTATTAAGTGTTGAGATCGACCCCAAAAATAGACATGCATATTCGGCCAAGGGGAAAGAAATTAGCTAATATGTTGTGTTGATGCATGATTTTTGCATGTATGAGACTTTAATGTCTAATGTATAAATATGGGCTAAGTGCCTTGTGTTCATCTTTTTGATGCCTAAATGATGAAATCAATTTATTTGTTTGATTAAGCTCAAGAGCAAAGGGGAAATAAATCCGATAAAGGGAAGGAAAAAGTGGTTGAATAGCTAGCGGAATCGTTCGACAGCACCCGAGGTAAGTTCTTGAGTAAGAGAGCTTAAATTACGATGTGATTAAATCATGCTCTATGTGTTGCTATTGAGCCGAATGTGCAAGGACGATATGTGCCTTGTGTTTGAGTTTCGCAAATGAAAATGAAATATGAATGTGCCATGAATTATTGTTAGATGTGCATGATTAATTGAATGCTGTCCGGGCTAAGTCCCGAAGGCTTTGTGCTAAGTGAATATATCCGGACTAAGATCCGAAGGCATTTGTGCGAGATACAAATTCCGGGTTAAGCCCCGAAGGCCTTTGTGCGAGATACTAAATCCGGGTGAAGTCCCGAAGGCATTCGCGCGAGTTATTAAATCCGGGTTATGTCCCGAAGGCATTGTGTGAGTTACTAAAACCGGGCTATGTCCCGAAGGCATTTGAACGAGGAGCTATATCCGGTTAAATCCCGAAGGTACGTGATTTGGTAATGAATGAGCTTGCTGTAAAATTCCAGCGAATACTCGAAAAACATCCCAATATGGGGATATGTTACGTATGTGTTGAATTTAATCGAGCCCTTACAAATAAATGTTCGCTCCGTTGATAAACGAGCTACCGGCCTTCGGCTAAGTTAGTCTATTGTGTATGTACATAAGGGTTGTTAATGTTGTGAAGCAAGTTTGATATCGGTAAATTGCGTATTATGAAATATTCCATTTAGCTAAATGTGTGTTATTCTTTGTTTATGCTGGAATTCCTTGCTCAAAACTTACTAAGCATAAATTGCTTACTCGTTACACTGCTCCTCTGTTTTATAGATTTTTGGTTCTCCAGCTATCGGACTCGGGATCTTGAAGTCGAAGTCGCCCACACTATCAAAGGCTCCTTTGGGTACTATTTTGGTTGAATCTTGATATGGCATGTATAGGACTACCCATTGTTGTTTTTCGAGTACTTTATGAAATGTATAAGTGTACAGCCATGCGAAAATGGCTTGTAGAAGTGGAGTATGGCATTAGACCATCCGTGTTTATGAATGTATAGATGGTTTCATGATGTAACTATAGTTGGAATGGAAGTGTTGAGCAAATGATCAGCCACTGGAATGGCTAAGTATGATCATATGTGGGCTTATGTATGACAAGGCCCTAGTTGGTCCATGAAACCCCGAAAATAGGTAAGGTTTACTTTGAAAACAGAGGCTGACAGCAGCAGTGGTGTGGATTGGAAAAATCACAAGAATTCGTACGAGTGGAATTAAATAGTGAATAAATTATGTAATCGAACCTTGATGAATCTACTTTCATATGAAAGTAACGAAACAATCATATGAACAGTACAGTAAGAGATATTCGGGTTCTTGTGGAACAGGGCCAGAACAGTTTCTGGATTCCCTGTTCCGACTTTGGAAATTCACTATAAATTTACCAGAGATAATTAGGGGTCATACCATATATGTATGGATTCCACTCTGAGTCTAGTTTCCATAGAAACAAACGGCATCAGTATTGGAGCTCTGTGCAGAGAGATATCCAAGTCGTAATGGGAAAAGGTCAGTGTAGTCGACCCCTGTAACATGGGAGACTTTGACTAATAAACTGTACTAATTCGCCCGACCAAAAATTCTAGAAAAAAATACATAGGTGGGGACATGAGTCTGGTTTCAGGGAAAAATCACAAAACTGATTTTCGAGTTGTGAAACTCAAGATATGATTTTTGAAGCGACTAGTACTCAGACTGGGCAGTGTCTGGAAAAATTTTTCAAAGTTTGTTAACATCTCGTGTCCGACTCCGGTGTCGGTCTCAGGTTCGGTGTGTTACAACTTCCAATCAATTCATAGTCCTATGTGATACTTCATTGTATAACTAATAGATAACTTATACCTTGCTAATTGTGTTCTGATTACATTTAAAAGCTAGATTGAATATAACAATTAATATTAAACTAGGCTTTATTTGATAAAATTTTTTGATATAAAAAATTGAAGTGTTTTTAAATAAAATTTAAAATTGAAAAAAATTATAAAATGATTATTCAAATTGAAGTCTAAGAGATAAAATTTTTAATATCTACTTTGAGCTTTTAGAAAATTTTTAAAGAATATTAAAATCAAGATAAAATGTTTTTAACCAAGTTAAAAGTCTTTTAACTAATCAAACTATTTTTCAAACAAGTTGGAATTGCTTCAGGCCAAAAAGTATCGATACCTTTTTAGCCAAGTATCAATATTTTTGAAATATCAATACTCTTCAAATAAATGATACCAAATTGACATTCTGTTTCTCACAAAATCAACTAAGTATCGATCCAATTATAAGACATCGATAAATTTCAATATTTAAACTTCAACGGTCATTGAATTCAAGCCGCACAAGATGACGTCTTCTTCTGGTTCCATAATGGTTGGTGAGTCTCAATTTATTAATAAACCACCTTACTTCAATGGTGCAAACTATTCATATTGGAAGACTAGAATGATATTGTTCATACAAGCCAACAATCTTGTCGTATGAGACATCATCATTGATGATCCATCCATACCTTAAAAGCAAAGAGAGATCTTAGTTCCAAAGAGCAAGAATGAATGGAACAAGGAAGATAAGAGAAGCATACAACTCAACGCCAAAGCCATGCACACTTTTTTTTTTACGCTTGGTCCAAAAGAGTATAGTATGGTATCATCGCGTGCCAATGCCAAGAAAATTTGGGACAAATTGGAGGTCACTCATAAGGGTACCAATCAAGTCAAGAAATCAAATGTGGAAATTCTCACTCTCAATTATTGGACGTTTATGATGAAGCCCTATGAGGACATTCAAGCTATGTTCGATAGATTTACCATTATCATCAATGAGCTCAAATTCTATGGGAAGACCTATCTTAATGAAGAGGTAGTGAGGAAAATCCTTAGAAGCTTGCCAATGTCTTGGGATGCCAAAGTTGCACCATAGAGGAAGCTAAAAATTTTGAGTCTTTTTCATTAGATGAGATAATTGGTTCTTTTCTCACTCATGAAATGAGACTCAAAGGAGTGAATAAATGAAAAGAAAAAGTTGAAAAGAAGAAGGTTGGTATTACCCTCAAGTTCACAATAGTAGAAGGTGATTCTAATGAAGATGTGGCTGAGGATCAAAAGATGACCATGTTTGCAAGAAGATTTAAAGGTTTATGATGTCCGATAAAGGAAGAAAATTCTTAAAGAAGGAAGGGCTCAAGATTGAATCTACCAAGGAGAAAGACCCCATCATATGCTATAAATGCAAGAAGCTGGGACACATCAAGTTTGATTGTCCTCAATGAAAGAAAAGAGGGTAAAAAAAAACAAAAACTCAAGGCTTATGTTGCTACTTGGAATGATAAAGATTCATCCGAGAATGAAGATCCAGAATGAGCCAACCTTTTCCTTATGGCCATCGATGACACTAAGGTAACTTCTAACTCATCTAATTCAACTTCTTATTCTTTTGATAAGTTACAGGATGCCAATGATGAGTTGGGTTTGGAGTTTGAATAAATGGTTTCAAAATATAGAGAAACTATTTCAAAACTAAAAGATGAAAATAATTCACTCTCCAAAGTCAAGCATAAACTTGAAAGTAAAATAAATGATATGTAAGTTAGTATAAATGATTTTGAAAAAAAAAGAGAATTTTGACTTGCATAATTTTCTTTCTAAAGTTCATGATAATCATCAAAAGCAGCTTGAGTTGCTTAAGAGTGAAAAGTTTACTCTAACAAAGTTTTACCAAAAAGATTTTTTAGAGGAGAAAGCTCAAAACAAAACTGTCAAAACTAGCTTTAATTTCTATAAACATAGAGGTCCCAAAAATTTTTGCAAAGGAAAACTTATTTAAAGTATATGGGTCGCCAAATAACTCATAAGTTCTCAAAATAAAGACATCTATTTAAAATTGATACCTAAATGGACTAAAATTATAGGAACTAATGCTTATGGACCCAAAAGAATTTGGGTACCAAAAATCAAAGTTTAATTCTATGTTAGTGGAAAAGGAGCATTACTTCAAGGTGGATAATTCACTCAAAAACTTATGGTACTTTGATAGTGCATGCTCAAAGCACATGACCGGTGACAAAAGCCATTTTGTTAATTTGAAGCCTAAAAATAGAGGAGTAGTTACATTTGGTGACAACTCTAAAGGAAAAGTAGAAGGAATAGACTCTATTGATAAAAAAATTTCAATTCTTATTGAAAATCTTCTTTATGTTAACGGTCTTAAGCATAATCTACTTAATATTAGGCAATTCTGTGATAGTGGTCTCAATGTCATTTTTGAGTCTAATGGTTGTAAAATAGTTGTCGATGTGTTTAATAAGATTATGCTTGTGAGACATAGGATAAGAAATATTTATATGGTGCATTTTGAAGATTTGCATGATTCACTCATATGCCTTGTTGCTAAAAGTGAAAACAATTCTTTATTATGACATAGAAAACTACGTCATGCTAGCATGAGCATATTGCATAAATTAGCTAAAAATGACTTAGTAAGACGATTGCCTAAAATTGATTTTGAATTAGAAAAAGTTTGTGATGCATTTGTTAAGGTTAAACATATAAGAGTTTAAAAGAAAACCTATTAATGATGTATTATCTAGTAGAGTTATTCAACTAATTCACATAGACTTGTTTGATCCTATTAGGACAACTATCTTGGATGGAAAACAATGTGCTTTTGTGCTTGTTGATAATTATTCTAGATTTACATGGGTTCTTTTCTTAAGTACTAAAGATGAAGTTGTAGAAAAATTAATCACATTTTCAAAAATGAATCAAAATGGAAAATGTTACTCTATCACTAGTGTTATAACTGACCATGGAATTGAATTTCAAAATCTTGGGTTTGAAAATTTTTGCAACTCAAATAGAATTACTTATAAGTTTTCTGCACCTAGAACCCCTCAACAAAATGGAGTTGTTGAGAGGAAAAATAGAAGTTTAGAAGAAATGGCTAAAACTATGCTTTGTGAAAATAATTTACCAAAATATTTTTGAGCAGAAGCCACAAACACCGCTTGCTATGTTGTTAATAGAGTAATTATTAGGCCTATTTTAAAGAAAACTCCATATGAACTTTTCAAAAATAAAAAAACCTAACATTATCTATTTTCATCCTTTTGGATGCAAGATTTTTGTTTTAAACAATGGTAAAGATAATCTTGGTAGATTTAATGCAAAAAGTGATGAAGGAATTTTTCTTTGTTATTCTTTAAATTCTAAAGCTTTTTGAGTGTTTAACAAAAGAACTTTAGTAGTAGAAGATTCTATACGTGTTAGTTTTTATTAATCTAACCCTCCTCTTAGAAAGGATTCTTGTATTGATGATGATGATGTAAATTTTTTTAATAATAATGATAAAGAGGATCAATCATCAAGTGAGAAGATTCAAGAACAGACACAAGATGCTCTAAAAGAGCTTACAATACAGGAAAGGGAAATTACCCATCTAAGAGAGTTCAACTATGTGAAGGGTGGTAAGATATCGGGAGATCCATCAAAAGAGGTAACTACTAGATCCTCTCTTAGAATACTTGTAATTTTTTTTGCATTTATTTCATGCTTTAAGCCTAAAATCAAAAAAAAAGCATTAAATGATGAATATTGGATATTAGCTATGCAAGAAAAGTTAAATCAATTTGAAAGAAGTAAAATATGGACCCTAGTTGAAAGACCTCTACTATAGTTGCTAAATGGGTTTTTAGGAACAAGCTAGATGAGAGTGGTAACATAGTGAGGAACAAGGCTAGACTTGTTGCTGAATGTTACACTCAAGAGGAAGGAATAGATTATGATGAAACTTATGCTTTCGTAGCTAGGATGAAAGCCATTAGAATGATTTTAGCTTTTACATGCTTTAATAACTTTAAATTATATCAAATTGATGTAAAAAATGCTTTTTAAAGTGGTTTTATAAAAAAAGAAGTGTATGTTGAACAACCACTCGGTTTTAAAGATCCAAAATTTTCAAACCATGTTTTTAAACTTTCAAAACCTTTAAATGGTTTGAAATAAGCTCCTAGAGCTTGGTATGAAAGATTTTCAAATTTTCTTGTTGAAAAACGCTTTTGTAAAGGGAAGGTTAACACAACACTTTTTATCAAAAGAAAAGACAAAGATTTATTAGTAGTTTAAATTTATGTTGATGATATCATTTTTGGTTCTACTAATGATCTTTTTTGTCAAGAATTTTCTAAGCTAATGCAAGGTGAATTTGAAATGAGCATGATGGGAGAACTAAATTTCTTTTTGGGATTCCAAATCAAGCAAAGAAATGATGAAATCTTCATCAATCAAGCTAAGTACACAAAGGAAATGCTCAAGAAGTTTGGGATGACACACTTAAACCACAAGATACTCCTATGAGCCCTTCTACAAAGCTTGATAAATATGAGGAAGGTAAATGTATTGACTTAAAGTTATATAGGTCGATGATTGGCTCTTTGCTTTATCTTACAACAAGTAGACCCGATATCATGTTTAGTGTTTGCTTCTGTGCTCGATTTCAATCATGTCCTAAAGAATCACATTTACATGCCCTTAAGAGAATCTTTAGATACCTTAGAGACACTCCTCATTTAGTTCTTTGGTACCATAAAGACTTATCTTTTAGCTTGCATGTATTCTCAGATGTGGATTTTAGAGGATACAAATTAGATAGTGTTAAGGATCTTTTATTATTTGATAGCATTGAATAGTATCTAATTAATAGATATTCTTTCCTTAATTGATTCAATATTACATGTATTTATAATTGTACATATTTCTTAGAAATACATACTTTAAGAGAGTTTTTTCCTCAATACATTAGAGTGTTCATCTCTAATTTCATCATGGTATCATGTTTTTTTATCTATTTTTGGGATTTTTTTCTGATTAATTTTTTTCCAAAAACCCTAGTAACACAAAACTGGTACTTTCCATCCCAGCCTTATTTTTTCTCTCACTATCCCTACCGTTGGAGTCGACATCATTGGTGAAACCCTAGAATCTGGTGACCAGAAGACCAGCGCGTGGGCCTCATGTGCTGCCACAAGCAATAACAAATTTTTTTCACGCATCACACGTGAACTTCACCTGCTGCCGTTGTGTTTTTTTCGACACCATCGTTGTGCTCTCTGCTCCCTTTGGCCATTCTCCTCCAATTAGTGGTGTCTTTTGCCTAATTTTTTTTGTTTGGGATCATTTTTAGTGTTTTTTGGGGTATTTTTTATTCTAATTTTTGCAAGCATATTTTTTTGTTTTTTGGGGGCATTACTTGTTTTTTTTTCAGCAGTATGTCTAAAGACGAGAAGCTCATTATTCCAATCGATAATCCTTTGTTGCAAATTAATCTTATGAAGCTCGATGGACATAATTACCTTTCTTGGTCAAGGTCCTGCTTGTTGTTTATCAAGGCTCGTGGCTTGTAGGGATACAACATCGGTAAACTATCGTAACCTAGCCTCACTGATTCAACATTAGTCAATGGGATTCAATGAAATCTCTTGTTATGGCATGGCTTATCAACTCTATGCAACCCCATATTTCCAAAACCTATTTCTTGTTTGATACTACGAAAAAGATTTGGAATGTTGCTATTTTCACCTACTCTCATGTTGGGAATGATACGCAATTGTTTTAGATTTGTAATAAGGTCCATGGTATAAAACAGGGGGAGCTTACGGTTTCTAAATATTTTGCTAAATTAAGTTAGTTGTGGCAATAATTTGATTATTATCAAGATTTTCAAGTGAATTGTGCCAAGGATGCCAAAAAATTTTAGAAGATGGTAGAAAAGGAGCATGTTTTTAATTTCTTGGTTGGGCTGAATACTAAGTATGATCAAATGTTTCTGAAGTCTGAGTTTTCTAGGACTTGCCAGTTACTATAGAAGATTTGTAAAAGACTTTTCTGTGATTGCAACTCCATTGGCAAAGTTACTTCAAAAAGATGTGAAATTTGAGTGGCCTGAAAGGTGCCAGAATAGCTTTGATCAGTAGAAAGTTTTATTGATTGAAGCTCCAGTACTGCTGCAACTTGAATCGGGTAAAGAATTCGTTATTTGCAGTGATGCTGCATTGAATGGACTTAGTTGTGTTTTAATGTAAGAAGGAAAAGTTATTGCTTATTTTTCGAGACAACTAAAGCCACATGAAAAGAACTATCCGACACAAGACCTCGAGTTAGCTGCTATTGTGTTTGCCTTGAAGATCTGGCGTCACTATTTGTTTGGTGAGAAATGTCACGTGTTTTCGAATCATAAAAGTCTGAAGTATTTAATTATGCAAAAAGATTTGAATTTATGACAGAGAAGATGGTTAGAACTGCTAAAAGACTACGAACTTGTGATTGATTATCACCTAGGAAAAGAAAATGTTGTTACTGATGCTTTGACTCAAAAATCATTATTTGCTTTACATGTGATGAATGCTCATTTAATTCTGTCTGATGATGGTTCAGTTTTAGCTAAATTAAAAGCGAGACCCTTGTTCTTACAACAAATTATCGAAGCTCAGAAGATTGATAATGAGATTTTGGCTAAACGAACTCAATGTGATGTAAAGACTGGTTCAGAATTTAGAGTTGATAAAGCTAATTGTTTAAGATTCCGTGATCGAATTTGTGTTTCGAGAAATCCAGAGTTAATTCAAATGATTTTGAGAGAAGCTCACAGTAGTTGTTTATCAGTACATCCGGGTAGTACGAAAATGTATAATGATTTGAAATAGCACTATTGGTGGTTTGGAATGAAAATAAATATTTATGACTTTGTTTCGAGATGTTTAATCTGTCAGCAAGTTAAAGCTGAGCATCAAGTGACGTCTGGTTTGTTGCAACCGATTATGATTCTAGATTGGAAATGGGATCGAGTGACCATGGATTTTGTTTCGGGTTTGCTCCTGTCTCTAAGAAAGAAACACGCAATTTGGGTTGTAGCTGATCGTTTGATGAAATCAGCTCATTTTATTCCGATTCGATCTGATCACTCACTCGAAAAATTAAATGACATATATATTTTTGATATCGTGAGATTGCACGGTGTGCCTAATCTATAGTGTCAGATAGAGACCCGAGATTTACATTGTGGTTTTGGAAGAAATTGCAAGATGCTCTGGGTACTAAATTGCATTTTAGCACTGCTTTTCATCCACAAACAGATGGTCAATCTGAACGAATTATTTGTATACTCGAGGATATGTTAAGATGTTGCATTCTTGAGTTTGAAGGTACATAGGATCAGTATCTACCTTCGATTGAATTTGCTTCTAATAACAGTTTTCAGTTGAGCATTAAAATGGCACTGTACGAAGCCTTATACGGTAGAAAGTGTAGAACTCCGTTATACTGGTCTGAGCTTAGTGAGAATAAGACTTACGGCATTGATCTAATAAAAGAAACATAACAGAAAGTGAAAGCAATCCGAGATAGTCTGAAAGCTGCCTCTAATCATCAGAATCTTATGCAGATTTAAAAAGAAAAGATATCAAATTTGAGATCGGTGATAAAGTGTTTCTGAAAGTATCTCCGTGGAAGAAACTGTTCCGATTTGGTAAAAAGGGCAAGTTGAGTCCGAGGTTCATCGGACCATATGAAATCATTAAACGAGTCAGGCCGGTTGCTTATAGATTGAGGCTACCATCTGAGTTAGAAAAGATACATAATGTATTTTACATATTGATGCTTCGACAGTACAGATTTGATCCGTCTCATGTGATATCCCCTTCTGAGATTGAAATTCAGTCTGATATGACTTACGAAGAAAAGCCAATCCGTATCGTAGCGCGCGAGGTTAAAGAGTTACGAAATGAGAAAATTCCATTAGTTAAGGCGATGAGGCATCGGCACGGAGTTGAAGAGGCTACGTGGGAGCCTAAAGATTCAATGAGACAACAATATCTGAATCTGTTTAACGGTAAGATTTTCGAGGATGAAAATCCTTAAGGGGGAGAATTGTAATAGTCCGGTTTTGACCCTAGTTGGAACAGTGGTTTCGAGACCACGCAACCAATTCTAAAAAATATTTAATATTATTTTCTGTGTTTGTGATGTGTGAATTTATATCTGCGAAGTTTCTGTGATTTAATTTGTTTGTTTTTGTGCTTAATTTTGATAAATGACTAAATTGCGTAAAATGAAAAAGTTGCATGATAATTGTTAATGGGGTTATTTGGCCTTGGCTTTTAAAATAAGGGTCCTTTCATGTCAAATTTACCATTTGTTTTAATGGTGGACAAATATGGACAATAGTTGGTAGATTTTAAAATGAAATAAGTAAGGTTAAAATAGTCATTTGTGTAACAATATGTTTTATAATAAAACAAATCATAAAAATAGCCATTATCATGTTGTTCTTATCGAAAATCAAAGAAAAAGAAGAAAGAAAAGAGCTTTAAGTTTTGGCACTTGTTTTGGTTGATTAAGGTATGTACTTTGGTCCCTTTTTTGATAATTTCTACGTTTCTGTGATCATTGCTTTGTGTTCTTCAAAACCCATGTCTAAATTTCTATTTCTGTTGAAGATTATGAAATGTGCCATTGATGATTATATGAGCTTAGTGATATTTTTATATGGATTATGAAAGATATATGTGAGATTATCATGCTTTGTTCTTGAATTTTTGATGGAAGAGAGCTATTTGGGCTAATTTGTGAAAATGAGGTTTTGAGGGACTAAATTGTGAATTAAATATGTTAATTGGGCTTGTATGGAAGCTATGTATATTTGGCCAAGCTATAGTCTTGGTGAATTTTGCATAATTGTGATTTTGTGTAAAATGGACTAAATTGTCAAAGTGTGAAAATGTAAGGGCTAAATCTAAAGTGCCCTAAATATGTGTTCATGGATTATTTTGAATGAAATGAATGATTGGATAGTTGAATTTGAATTGTATTAGATCAAGAACAAAGAAAATCGGACTTAGATCGAGGGAAGTCCAAAATAGTTGAATAGTCGGCTCGTTCCGTTTGAAATCCGTACTAGGTAAGTCAAATTACAATTACATGTTAAATTGACTAAAATACTGTGCATACAAACTGTAATCTGTATTGGAAGGCCTTGAGAGCCTGATGAATGAATTCCGATTAAATTCTGATAATATGCTAGTATCTGAAAGGCTCTGTATGTATCTAAAGGAATGTGAACATCGATCTGAGATGTCGTTTAAGACCATGTCTGGGACATCGGCATCGTATCTGATTTTGTGTAAGACCCTGTCTGGGATAGAGGAATTGATATTGAATTACATGTAAGACCATGTCTGGGACGCCGACATTGTACCTGTTTATGAGCATCTGTATCGTTTCTGAACCGTTTGATGATAGAGTATGAGATATAGGAATGAATATATAAAATGTATAATCTATACAGGTACGTTTGTATCGTACTAAATTTTTGAATATGAAAGACTCTGTTTTCGTGAAATAATGAATGTGAAGTATGTTTGGAATTTGGAAATGAAGCATGACATGTATACATGCAAATGAGCATGGTTAGGCTCATGAATTACTCTGTGAAATGGCTATAAATTTATGCTATTGACTTTCACTTTATATACTTTTATAGTTAAATCAATTGTATTTGGCTTACTAAGCTATATATAGCTTACTCTATGTGATTTCTGTCTATTTTACAGTTATTGCAGCTACTGAAGGCTCGGGGATAGTCGAGGATTGTCACCGCATTATCGAACTCATTTTGGTACTTTTGAAAGTGTAAATATTTTGTTTTAGGTATGGCATGTATAGGCTAGAATGTCTATGTATTAAACTTTGATATGTATATATGTTATGCCATAAGAGTTGGCTAACAAATGGTGCATTTGTGCTTAGTTTTGGTAAATGGTTTGTGATGCCAAATTGTGTATGATTGTAATGGTTATATGGCCTTATATGTGATGATCATTCTGAAATATGCCAAGTTAAAGAAATGGTAAGTTTAAGCATGAGTTAGAAGGTGCCATAATTGAGCTATGAAATGAGCATTTTGGCATGTTGTGGTAATAAGATTTTAATGTGTTTTGGTATGGATTTGAATAGGTTTTTAAATGATGATGATTTAGTTATATTGAAGCATGCTATGAGCATAGAATTGGCTGAAATTTTAGTATAAATATTGTTTAATATTGCTTGTAGGAATGACCCAAAAAGGGGTGGCAAGTTGGCTTAAACCAAGCCTGCATTGTGCCACACGGTCAGGGAACACGGGCGTGTCATATGGCCGTAGGCTTAAGTCAGTAGCTAGCTAAGTATCACATGGCCATAGCACACGGGCGTCTCTATTGGCCTTGGGTGAAAGTCAGTATGTGTGCCTTGTTTTGGCACGGCTGGTTCACATGGGTGTGTCTGATGCCCGTGTGAGGCACATGGCCTGGTTACACGGGCGTGTGACCTCAACAAAATTGAAAAATTTTCTGAGTTCTGAAATTTATTAATGTGTTCGGTTTTGTTTCGACTGTCCCTAAAAGTATGTTTTAGGTCCCGTAGACCATCAAAAGAGATGAATTACCATGTTAGCTCATGTATTAATGTTATGTGATGTCTGTGATTCTGAATTGGTCTGAAATGTTCTGTCTGTCTAGTATTACCTCGTAACCCTAATCCGATGACGGTTACGGGTTTAGGGTGTTACATGTATAGCATGAAAATATGATTGTATGAAATTTTCTTTAATAAATTTTGTCATTTGAGTGTTAATTTGATAAAAAGGACTAAATCGTGTAAAGTGTAAAATTTGAGTTCTAATAGCTAAAGGTGTCTAATGGCTATAGAACCTTAAAGTTAAGATCCTTATATGGTAATTAGACCATTATTTATTTGAGTGGACATTTATGGACATATTAACATGTCTATTAATGGTTTATTATAAAGGTTAAATTGGTAATTAGTAAATAGTAAATATAAGCTAATTAAATAAAACAAACAAATTTTAATTGCTTCCATCTTCTTCAATTGCTGAAATTAAAGATCAAAGAACACCATTTTAGGGCTTTAAGCTTTCGGTCACTTTGGTGCTCAATTGTAAGTCTATTTTTGTCCCGTTTTTAATGATTTTTATGTTTTTGAGATTGTTGCAGCTAGGTCTAGCTAGCCCAGGGACTAATTAGCAAAACTGTTAAAGATTTAGAAAGTTTCCATTGATGGATTAGCATGTATTTTGATGTTTGATGATAGTTATACAAGTTTTGTTAAATGATTTTTAGTGAAAATGCAAATTAGGGATTAAATTGTGAAATGTGGAAACTACGAGGTTAAAATGTGAAATAAATGAAAAATATGGGCTGCTAGGGGCATAATAGTAATTCAACTAGCATGGGTTAATTTTGAATTTCATTAATTTTTTATTTTATAAAATATGGACTAAATTGTAAAAAATGTGAAATATTAGGGGAAAATATGTAAAAGTGCCTTAAGTGTTTTGGATTAAATTGAATAGAGTGATGATTAAGTAAGCTGAATTTGATATTATATAGATAAAAAAAGTGAAATTCGGATCTAGATCGGGGGAAAACTAAAGTTACCGACTAATCGACCTCTTTCATCATTTTTACATCTGAGGTAAGTTTGTATATTATAAGTTTTGATACAAATGTATTTCATATGCTTTGATATTGCATAATTTTTGAAAACGAGACTATGGATATGACCAATAGTGATTGGACGACGATTCGACATTTGAAATCCCAGTTGAACCTTAGGAATAGTTTAGGATACTAGTGACATGTCATTAGGGGATACATTGAGTTAGCTTCGGGCCATGATATTAGTACTTCGGGTGCGAGTTATATCGATTTGGCTTCGGGCCATGAATATTGACTGATTTGGTTTCGGTCCATGATATCAATATTTCAGATATAAGCTACCTTGATTTGGCTTCGAGCCATGGTATAGGTACTTAGTGTGCGAGACTTTTGAGTATCTGACTTCTATTCCGAATAGTTCAACGGGTAAACGAAAGATGTGTTTGAGTATGAAAATGATATGAGATGGTATAGGTATGCACGTGACATGTATAAGCTTTGGTTCAAAGTAATTTGTGAAGAATGTGATGAATATCATAATTGTGTATATGCAAGGTTAGCTAATATATGCAAAATGTTGATATATTCAAATTTTTGTATTATAATCTTGAGATTGAATTAAGTTTATTGTATATGAGCTTACTAAGCTTTATAGCTTACTTTGTTTATTTTCCCGTGTTTTATAGTGTTATCAAGCTAGCTCGGTTTCAGGGATCGTCAGAGATCGCTTCACACTATCCACCTATCACTTGGTACCTATGAACTTTGGTATTTTAAGTATATGGCATGTATAGGAACTTTGGTCACATTGGTTATGTTTTGGTTATGATTTTGGCCATTTGAATTGGCTTGTAAATTTCTAAGGTTTGGTTGTATATTTGGCCATGTGAGTTGGCTTATTTTGGTTGATTTTGGTTATGTTTATATGCATACAAATGACCTATGTTGTGTGATTGAGGTTGGATTCATGGTGCTTATTGTTAATCGTTAATTTGAATGTCAATTAGTTGATAATTGAGAAGTTATGTGCTTGTGAATTGGTGAATGATGATACATGTTTGGAATGTTTAATCAGTTGATTTGAATATGTGAGGTTGGTATGATTGAATGAGTAAAACATGAGATAATAAGCATGTTAGTTGTTTGTATTAAAATGTTATGTTTTAGCCTTGATTGAGGTTGAGTTGGATGTCCATTTATGCTATGAATGAGCACCATTTGAATTGTGTAGGTGTGCACAAATTTGGGTGGCAAATTAGCTTGGTAAATAGCCTATTTCTGTCTACATGGGTAAAGACATGGGCGTGTGTCTCAGCCATGTGTGACACACGATTATGTTACACGGCCGTGTGTCCCTTGGTGTTGAAATTGAAATCAAGTCAGTATGTTTCATACAGACTCATACACGGGCGAGTGACTTGGTCGTGTGGCATAAGGCAGTACACCCTATAGGTTTGGCACTACCTAGCACACAGCTTGGAACACAGGCATGTATGACCATTTTGAGGGCACACCAGCTAGCCACACAGGTGTGTGTGTTGCCCGTGTAACCCGAGTCAGAGAGTTACACTGGGTCAGACACGGGTTGGGACACGACCATTGCTCCCATTTCAAATGTCCACACGGCTTGTGACATGGGCGTGTCTGGTGGCCGTGTGAGACACACAGGTCGGCCACATGGGTGTGTGTCCCCTGTTTTATGCAAAAAAATTTCTAAGTGTGGAAAAATTTTCTGAGTTATCGGTTTAGTCCCGACCCACTCCCAATGTATGTTTAGGGCCTTATATGCTCGTATTAGGGACACAATTATTGGTTGTGAATGAAATGTTTATGATTTGATTGAAAAAGGCCCTATATGGACTAAAGCAATCTCCTATAGCCTGGTTTGACATATTTAATAAGGCCATGGTGTCGTTTGACTATCAACAAAGTAATGCTAATCATACCCTCTTTATAAACATTACAAGGGTAAGATTACTCTCCTTATAGTTTATGTTGATGACATAAATATGAAAGGAGATGATAAGGAAGAAATAGCCTGGCTTAAGAAACAATTGGCTTAGGAATTCGAAATCAAATAAGGGGTTTTTATTTCCCAAAGAAAGAATGTCTTAGATCTTCTGACAGAGACTGGCATGTTAGGTTGTAAACCACTAGAATCACCTATTGAGAGTAATCACAAATTACAAGTAGGGATCGGTGAAATGGTGGATAAAGTGAGATATCAAAGACTCGTTGGACATTTGATTTATCTCGCTCATACTTGGCCTGATATAACCTATGCGATTAGTTTGGTAAGCCAGTTTATGCATGATCCTCACAAAGCTCATATATAGGCAGTATTGTGAATTTTGTGCTATTCGAAGTCTGCACTAGGCAAAGGTATTCTCTTTTAATAAAATAGTCATCTCAAGATAAAAGTATTTATAAATGTAGATTGGGCTAGCTCACTTGATCAGAGAAGGACTACAATATGTTATTGTACTCTTGTGGGAGGAAACTTAGCCACTAGGAGGAGCAAGAAACAAATTGTTGTGGCTCGATCAAGTGCAGAGATTGAATATAAGGCCTTGACTCAAGGTGTTTGTAAGTTTTTATAGCTGCAAAAGGTATTGGAAGAGCTAAAGTTGTTGAATGAAAAAGGATCAACCTTATACTGTGGTAACAAGGCGGCCATCAATATAGCTTAAAATCCAATATAGTATGATAGAACTAAGCACATCGAAATAGATTGCCATTTTATCAAGGAAAACGTAGCCAGTGGTGCCTTAAGTCTATCTTATCTAGCACCTAAAAAACAGTTGGCTAATGTTTTTACTAAAGGGCTAAACTGTAAGACTTATCATAATCTTCTTTGCAAGTTAGGCATGCAAGACATCTATGCACCTACTTGAGGGGGAGTGTTGAGAATCTTTGATTATTTGATAGCATTGAATAATATTTTCAGAGATTACATCTATTTTTTTTAGAGATTTTAATTAATAGATATTCTTTATTTAGTTGATTCAATATTACATGTACATATAGTTACACATATTTCTAAGAAATACATACTTTGAGAGAGTTTTTCTTCAATACATTAGAGCATTCATCTCTAATTTCATCAGATAAGAAAAGCACCTTCGGGACTTGTCAATTTGTAGGCAACATGCATATATCATGGTTTTCAAAGAAACAAAATAATGTTGCATTGTCCACCATCAGAACAGAATATATTTCTGCCGGTAGTTGTTGTGATCAAGTTTTATGGATGAAACAATAACTTAAGGACTATTGAATTGATATAGATACCATTCCTATCAAGTGTGACAATACTAGTAATATTTGTGTCACTAAAAATCACATACAACATTCTAGCACTAAACACATTGAAATAAGACATTATTTCATTAGAGATCATTTCCAAAAAGGAGAAATTGTAACACCCCTTACCCATGTCTGAGGCCGGGACAGGATACGAGGCATTACTAGACTTAAACATACACAATCACATAAAACTGGGCCTCATTCAAATAAAAAACATTCATACATATGTATAACGTCGCTTAAATGGGCTTACGAGGCCCTAAACACGCATCGAAGATGATTCGAGACTAAACCGAAAACTATGAAAACTTTTGGGAAAACTTAGAAAATTTCATCATGAAGCAGGATCACACGCCCGTGTGGACAAATGCTAGGCTATGTTCCAAGCCATTTTGCCACCCTCACAACACATGCACACTCACATATCTCAATGGCATCCAACATGGCATAAATGAACACTTAATAGTCGTAAGTATAGCTTATGCATGACATTCTCATAACAACTTACGCATACACAAGGCATCATACTTTATCAAGATTAATTATAACAACTTTCATACCTAGATTATCATTAATACGTTTTCACATTTCATACTTATGCTATAATCTATCCATATGCCAATTATGCCAAAATCAATCATCGAGTACTTAAGTCGTATGCACACAGTCATCCATATCAAACAACATGATCACACCATAAAACATTGGCAAATACACATGAATAATCATATGATCAGCATAAGCCATCATTCATGGCTATATATAAATTAGACTATAACCATTATAGGCCAACACATTTGGCCACATTAGCATTGACATAATTACAAAGATAGAGCCCCTATACATGCCATAGACTTAAGTATTTGAATACTTATACCCCAAAAGATAACTTGATAGGGTGATTGAATCTCCGGTGATCTCCAACCCGAGATAGCTATATAAACCTATAAGAGATGAAAAGGGAGGGGGTAAGCCATAAAGCTTAGCAAGTTCATATGAAAATAATAAGCAATTTATAAATATGTTTTTTCCAAATTCTTACAACATGTTCTCAAGGTATCACAATTATAATTGCATATTATTCCACTATTTGTTCAAATTCCAGTCAAGTTATCTACTCGAGTCATAGTCGTTAAATTATTTATTTCTAGAGCTATTGAGCTCCAAATTAAGATCCGTTAATTTTATCTGAAACTAGACTTATATATCTTCTTACCATAAAATTTAATTTTTTTTTGGTTTAGCTAATAAAATTAATAAGGTACTTTGTTTTTCCCCCGTTCTAGATCCAATTCTCGATTATCTCTATCTATATAATATCAAAATTTACTTATTTAATCAACATTTCATTCAATTTAACATAATCTACACATTTTGGCAAAATTACAATTTTGCCCCTATTATTTCACATTTTTGCAATTTAGTCCTTATCACTTAAAATCACAATTTCATGAAATTAAACCCAAGCTAGCCGAATTTTCCATATATTACTATCAGCCTATATTTTCAATTTATTTCACATTTTAACCACTAAATTTCCACCTTATATAATTTGGTCCAAAATTGACATTTTTACTCAAAATCACTTTATTAAACTTGTTAATCTAACAACAATGATTTATTTTCCATCATCAACACTCAAAAACATCAAGCTATCATCAATGGCAACTCACAAATTCAGAAATTAGGGTACGGGCTAGCTAGAACACGAAGCAACAATCACAAAAACATAAAAATCATCAAAAATCGAGCTCAAAACACTTACAAATTGAGCCATGAATATGCCGAACCCTAAAACATAACCATGGCTATTTCTTTTCTCTATATTTGGTGGAAGATGAAGAAATATAACATGGTTTTGCCTTTTATTTTATTTATTACTAACTTTAATTACCTTTTTACCTTTTTACCTTTTAAAAATATTACTAAATACACCAAATGCCACTCCACTAACCTCCACTATCTCATAAATGGGCTACTGACCACATAAGGACCTTCTCTATTTAATTCCATAGCCATTTAATACTTTTAACTTATAGAATTCAACTTTTACGCTTTACGCGATTTAGTCCTTTTTACCGAATTACCACTCAAACGGTAAAATTTCTTTATAAAATTTTTACAAGAACATTATATCATATTGTAAACCTTATTAAAATAATAAAATAAATATTTTTGACTTCAGATTTGTGGTTCTAAAACCACTATTCTGATCTGACCCAAAAACGGGCTGTTACAACTCTACCTTCCTTTAGGGATTTTCGTCCCCGAAAATCTTACCAGATGAAGTTGTGTCCAAATCTTATGAATCACTTTCACTAATTTCTCAGGGTCACAAATCGATTTCAGGCTCGCATACCTTTTTCCCATAGCCTTTGAACTTTAACACACAGTACCGGAGCATATTGTTAAAATTTTGATTTACTCACTCAGAACACATAGCTCAGTTGATCTGTCAAATAGGAACTCTGTATATACTAAATCAATCATCAGATTTTTGGCCAAACGATCAACCACAATACAAATAACATCTCTTTTATTGGTGATAATGACAACCCTAATACGAAGTCTATAGTGAGTCTATCTCTTTATCACACCCTTACCATCACTGACTGTATTAGACCTTAATACACTTGATCTTCGGATTAAACCTATTGAAAATTTAACATCTGAGCACAGAATTAGAAATATCGAGTTTCATACCCGTACACCAAAACATTTGCTTCATATAGCTATATATTTTGTTACTCTCGGATGAACAGACGAGCTACTACTAAGCCTCATACAAAAACTTCTGAAATTCGGAATCGAAAGTCATTTCACATTGTACCCGTTTAGCTTGCAATTCACTAACATGTTTCTGAGTTTTTCAAACTCGCAAGGAAAACATCACTTTAGCTTTTTATTTAGCTAACATCAGACCATCATCAAATAAGATCAATCGAATAATCATTTTCACAAAATAAGAAAAGATCTTTCCATTCGGCATCTGTAACTATAACTGTTTTCTCAAAGATTAATCAACAAATATTTAGAGTCTTTCAATTTCTCAAATCATTGATACTGTCTTAATTCTAGATCTTTTTCAGTAACATTAGATACTTTAATCCATTAAGATTTAGAAAGCATATGACATTTTCGGTCGAACACATGATATCATCAAATTCACAACACAGACAAAAAAAAGTGGTCGTTTTTAAATTGCTAATCGAGCAGTTCTCTTTTATTGTGACTTTAACCATCTAGAAGTACAAACTGCTTGTTTACATTCTCATAATGAAACATATTTCAATCAGTTCAATAGTACATTACTAAAAATCATAAATTCTTTACTTAATCCAAACTGAACTCAGCACTAAAGCTTTAGTTAATAATACTTTCAACTGTTTCCAACTTTTCTAACTTGCATCGATCATTCAACTTTCACGAACATGATAATCTCATTAACTAGAACAACTTTAACTCATAACAACATCATTCAGTTAGAACAATCCAATGAGCATAGTTCCGTATCATACTCTCGAGAATATAATTTCTCTATTCAGATTATCCGTATATTTATATACTCATGATTGCACAAAAATTCATTACCATACCAGAGAATCCTTTAAATACACATAAATCAATTCACATCTCAACAGATCAGTTCACGCCGATATAAACAACTGAGTTGATTTCCACTATCAAATAATAACATATCGAGGTACTTTTTTTTCCATTCTGCTACTACAACCCAAGTACATGCACTCGTTCATAAGTCTCTTATCGTGCAAATCAAAGATCTCACAACCATATTAGCTGAAGGAAACAGAGATATTCTGATTAAACTCACTAACCTAGTCAAGCTTACCCGAGAAAAGAAAACCACTACACATTTCAAGCTTGGGTTTCCATCATTTATGCCTTTGCCAATGATAATTCTTTACACTGGAAATAAGAGAAATCTAGATACTAGAATTTTCCACATTCCTGATACCGAATCTAGAAATACCATCACAATAAACATAATCATCAAAGATAAAAAAATGTAACACCGTAGTATTCCAGTCATTAATGAAAACCAATTCAGAAGAAATTTCAGCAAACATATCTTTAGACCCTATACCTGATTGAGTCAAATAACTGAGACTAATTTTCTTCTTTAACCATAACATTACATAATCCGTATAATCCTTAAAACATTTTGATATTTCACCCAAACTATTTTTACTTTCCAAACTATTCTCATCTCTATATGCATTACTAATTATTTCACCGCCGAAATCTTTAGTTTTCACACTTATGAACTTATTCGACATAATTCTCGTAAATTTTTTGTCACAAAAGCAACACTAGTAATGGGGAGTTGTAAAGCCTCTAATTGACTCTCATAAATACACACATATGACTCAACATTCTTCATCAATATAATATCATCATAATCACATAATTTACTCCAAGCAAATTAACATACTTATTTATTTTAAAAATGTTTCTGTCATCCACAATTTCAAACAGCAAATTTACTTACTTGATCCCAATATCAATATCTAATTAAATTTTAACATTTAACTTCAATTTTACTTACCAACATTTGTCAAATTAGAGAACATCTTACGGGTCTGAGTACGTCGTTTACTTGATGCCATAGTCCAACTATGGTCTTACACAAAGTCTGACATCGATGCCATGTCCCAGACATGGTCTTGTACGAAATCAGATATCGATGCCGCATCCCAGACACGGTCTTATACGGAATCTCATACTGAAGCCATATCCCAGATATGGTCTTACATGTAATCTCATATCGATGCCGATGTCATATCCCAGATATGGTCTTACACAAGATCTCATATCGATGCTGATGCCATATCCAAGATATGGTCTTACACAAGATCTCATATGATGGTGATGCCATATCGCAGATATGGTCTTACACAGGATCTCATATCGATGCCATGTCCCAGACATGGTCTTACACGTATCACAATGCCATAACATAGCTATGGTCTTACATGTCATCATGATGCCATAGCCCAGCTATGGTCTTATACGTTATTACGATGCCATAGCCCAGCTATGGTCTTACACGTACCACATGTATTTCCATGGTCCAACCATGGTTTATCCGTTAATTTATCATCGAACGATCGTACTCATTTCCTGCGTTCTACTCAATTTGATCTTTCAACTCAATTTCATATTATCATATTATTTATGATTCCATATCAAAACCATAAAACATAACATTATAATACCTTTAATTTAGCAATTTAAACATAAGAGTCAACCATATGAACATACTGATTATACATTATTCGATAAGTGTACATAAACACACATTCTATCAACTTGAGTAAATTAGCTTATCATATTCACTTAGTTAGATAGGTCGGGTATATAACATCATACGAATACCAACATACATGGATAAACTTATCACAACATAAACTTCTATTTCATTCCACATTTCCACATTTCTCAACTTATAGTTATCTTATTTCGTATATTAACACATACATATCATGAACTTATATTCATACCTTTCTAAATTTTGACACATCATAGGCACATTTCAATCATCTCAATATCATTTTCAACATTATCGAAAAATAGCTCGGTTGGAGGTCATCTTTGTCTTACAAAACAATTTCGTTATAGTTGGGAGATGTCACACTATCAAGAGTAGTAATATGGCATGTATAGCTAGACTCACATATGCTAGGTTAGTCTGAGAATCAACTAAACCATAACTCTGATACCACTAAATATAACACCCCTTACCATGTTTGAGGCTAGGGCAGGATATGAGGCATTACCGGACTTAAACATACACAATCACATAAAATCGGGTCATAAAATTTTATTCAAATAAAAAACATTCATACATATGTATAGCGTCCCTTAAACGGGCTTATAAGGCCCTAAACACGCATCGAAGATGATTCGGGACTAAACCAGAAACTTTGAAAACTTTTGGGAAAAGTTAGAACATTTCATCATGAAGTAGGGTTACACACCTGTGTGGACAAATGCTAGGCTATGTTCCAAGCCATTTTGTCACGCTTACAACACATGCACACTCACATATCTCAATGGCATCCAACATGGCATAAATGAACACTTAATAATCTTAAATATAACTTATGCATGACATTCTCATAACAACTTACGCATACACAAGGCATCATATTTTATCAAGATTAATCATAACAACTTTCATACCGAGATTATCATTAATGCATTTTCACATTTCACATTTATGCTATAATCTATGCATATGCCAATTATGCCAAAATCAATCATCGAGTACTTAAGTTCTATGCATACAGTCATCCATATCAAACAACATGATCACACCATAAAACATTGGCAAATACATATGAATAATCATATGATCAACATAAGCCATCATTCATGGCTATATATAAATTAGACTATAACCATTATAGGCCAACACATTTAGCCACATTAGCATTGACATAATTACAAAGATAGAGCCCCTATACATGCCATAGACTTAAGTATTTGAATACTTATACCCTAAATGATAGCTAGATAGTGTGATTGAATCTTCGGCGATCTCCAACCCGAGCTAGCTATATAAACCTATAAGAGATGAAAAGGGAGGGGGTAAGCTATAAAGCTTAGTAAGTTCATATAAAAATAAAAGAAATTTATTAATATGCTTTTTCCAAATTCTTACAACATGTTCTCAAGGTATTACAATTATAATTGCATATTATTCCACTATTTGTTCAAATTCCAGTCAAGCTGTCTACTCAAGTCATAGTCATTAAACTATTTATTTCTGGAACTATGGAGCTCCAAATTAAGATCCATTAATTTTACCTGAAACTAAACTCATATATCTTCTTACCATAAAATTTTAAAAAAAAAATTCGGTTTAGCTAATAAGTACAGTTTAATCTTCAAAGTTACCCCTTTTTCGCTGTCCAATAGTTACGACCCCTCTTCACTAAAAATTAATTATATCCTCATACAGAATTTGAATGATATTCCCATTTGTTTCTTTAGAAAATATACTAATAAAATATTCTAATCATATAAACTATAACCCATAATTATTTTTTTACAATTTTTAATGATTTTTCAAAATCAGAACAGGGGATTCCTAGAACAATTTGACCCTGTCTCACGAAAATTCAAATATCTCATAATCTAAAATTCTTTTGCATACACCGTTTCTTCTATGTAAAAATAGACTCAATAAGATCTAATTTCATATTTTATTCATCCTCTAACTCGATTTCCACAATTTTTTGTGAATTTAAAAATTTGGACTACATCTACTATCCAAAACAATTTTAGTACAAAAATGATGATGAATAAGCTCATCACACCTTCACCAATCATTTCCACCATCATGGTATAAATACATATTTATACAACATAAGCATGGATCCATAATCACAAAGTCATCACAAAATCATTCTTATAAACATGACTTACTTATTTACTTCACTACAAAGATGCATCATAACTCATGTACATACAAGTACCGATCCTTACCATTTCGTACATACACGTAATGCCGTTGCATCTTCGATGTCTCATACACTAAGTGCCATACTCAATATCTCGCATACCAAGTTCCATTCTTAATATTTTTCACACTAAGTTCCATATACATATATAGCCGAAGCTATCTCCAATGGCACACCAAGTTTCACATTTAGTAGAAGCTATTTCGAACTGCACACTAAGTGCCATTTTTTTAGCTGATATGTCGTTAAACATAACAATAGTCACATATATAAAATTTATATAATATCAAAGCATTAAAAGCATAAATTTAACAATGCTTATTACATACAAACTTACCTCGATCGTTAAATCGACGAAACGGATCAATTAATAAGGTACTTTGTTTTCCCCCGTTCTAGATCCAATTCTCGATTATCTCTATCTATATAATATCAAAATTTACTTATTTAATCAAAATTTCATTCAATTTAACACAATTTACACATTTTGGAAAAATTACATTTTTGCCCCCATTTTTCACATTTTTGCAATGTAGTCCTTATCACTTAAAATCACAATTTCATGAAATTAAACACAAATCCAAGATAGCTGAATTTTCCATATATTACTATCAGCCCATATTTTCAATTTATTTCACATTTTAACCACTAAATTTCCACCTTATATAATTTAGTCCAAAATTAACATTTTTACTCAAAATTACTTTATAAAACTTGTTAATCTAACAACAATGATTTATTTTCCATCATCAACACTCAAAAACATCAAGCTATCATCAATGGCAACTCACAAATTCAGAAATTAGGGTACGGGCTAGTTAGACCACGAAGCAACGATCACAAAAACATAAAAATCATCAAAAATCGAGCTCAAAACACTTACAAATTGAGCCATGAAGATGTCGAACCCTAAAACACAACCATGTCTATTTGTTTTCTCTATATTCAGTGGAAGATGAAGAAATATAAAATGGTTTTGGCTTTTATTTTATTTATTATTAACTTTAATTACCTATTTACCTTTTTACCCTTTAAAAATATTACTAAATACACCAAATGCCACTCCACTAACCTCCACTATCTCATAAATGGGCTATTTACCACATAAGGACCTTCTCTATTTCATTCCATAGCCATTTAATACTTTTAACTTATAGAATTCAACTTTTATGCTTTACGCGATTTAGTCCTTTATACCGAATTAACCACTTAAACGGTAAAATTTCTTTATAAAATTTTCACACGAACATTATATCATACTGTAAACCTTATTAAAATAATAAAATAAATATTTTTGACTTCAAATTTGTGGTCCCGAAACCACTGTTCTGATCTGACCCAAAAACGGGCTGTTACAGAAATAATTCTAGAGATTGTTGACAGCTTAAATCAATTAGCAGATATTTTTACAAATCCTTTAGAAAAGAAAGATCTTGTACACATAGAGGAGAATTAGGTATTACTACCTTGCCTTAACTTCGTGTTCAAATGAATTTATCACTATGTTGTTTTAAAACTATTTTATGACTTAAAATTGATTGCAAAAGTATATATGCATGATTTATATGGCTTTTATGTAAAAAGTTAGTGGGAGTTTTCATATGGATAATTGTTTTATTTTGACCTCATTAGTTTAACATGATTTTTTTTATGCTCTTGAACTTCCTAGAATAGATTAAATTTTGTTAACTTAGTCATTTTTTTGTTGTTGTTCATGACTCATATGCATCATTCTTAAACTATGCATTTTCATGCATAAGAAACCATTAAGAATCCCATAGAGTTGATAAACATTTATGGATGGTTTCTCCTTATATTTGGTGAATTCGGTGCTCCTAATCCTTTAATTTCATGTTTTATACTTAGGTGAGCATAGAAGAGTAAAAAGAGCGAGAAACGGGCCAAAAACGGAGAAAATAGACCCATGTGAGAAATCAACATGGCCTAGGCTTCCTCACACGGGCGTGTCACAGGGCCGTGTCCATTTTCCAAGCTCGAAGCATGACTTACATGGGTAGACTACACGCCCGTGCCTATTCAACAGCCTTGACCACTGGCTGGAGTAATCGCACACGGGCGTGTCCCTGCCGAGCCCAAGTATAGCCCTATTCGAAAAAGTCCACTTTTGAGGGCTCTTAGGCATTCTAAAGCCTATTTAAACACTGGCGGAGGCACTTAGAACGGACACGCGAAGTAGGAAGCAAAAAATTACTCAAGTGAAGTCAATTGGTCCATCTCAAAAGTCGGGTTCATCGTCAAGACTGAAGATCTCCCTTCAATTTCCATTCAGGGGTCTTGGGTTTTCTTTATGTTTTGTTTGTAGCAGCCCGATTTAGACCCTAATCAGAATGGTGGTTTCGGGACCATTGTGAAATTTTCATGAATTAATTTCATCGTTTAAGTGTCCGATTATATAAAAGGACTTAAAAGGCTTTTAAGGATGAGGGATTTATGTTGTAAATAACCTATAAAGATATTAGTGGGACGGTTAAAGACTTATAATATGTGGTTTTGAATATTAAATTATTAAGGTTATAAAAGTAAGTTAATTATTAAATTATGTATATGATATAATATTATAAAATAAACTATGTTTTTCATTTTCTCTTGCACCGAATATAAACAAAAAGAAAAAGAAAGAACACAAGACTAGGTTCGGCCATCTTTCAAGCAAAAATCAAGGTTCGTTCTTTATCGATTTTTGATAATTTCTACGTTTTTGAGATCGTTGCTTCGAGTACTACAAAACCCATGCTTGAATTTTTGATTTTGATGGATATTTTGATTTGTTCCATTGTTGATAACTTTTGATATTTTTTGTTGATGATGAAAAATGAAAGATATGTTTTAGATTAACATATTTTGTATTGGAGTTTTTTGAGGATTTTGAGTAATTAGGACTTAATTGCAAAAATAATAATTTGGGGGACTAAAATGTGAAATTAATGAATTATAAGGGCTTGTATGGACATGGGTAATATTCGGCCTAGCTTGGGTTTGGAGAAATTTGATGTATTTTGTGTTTTGTGCAATAAGGACTAAATTGTAAAAATTGTAAATGTCAGGGGTAAAATGGTAATTTACCCATTTATGTGTTTTTGGACTAAATTGAATGAAAATATGTTTGAAGGAGCTTAATTTGAATATGTTTAGATCAAGAACCAATGAAATCAGATTTGAATTAGGGAAAAACGAAAGTTGTCGACTAGCAGCCCCGTTCCGTTTTACGACATCCGAGGTAAGTTTATAAGCAAATAGGCATGTTTATTGGAAACTTAATGTTATATTTACTTGCTATTTTGAAATGTTAGAAACTAAATATATTATGGCTGAATGTGATTGAATGTGGCTATTACACTTCCGAGTTCGATTCAACCGAGTTACGACATCCGAAAGCCCCGTATGAACCTTAGGAATAGCTAGGATACATATGTCATGACATAGGATTCTGATATATGAGTGCGAGTAAGTCTATGGCATCAATTTGTGATTTCGATATGTGTTTACAAATAAGACCCTGTCTGGGACAATGGCATCGATATGTGGCTACATGTAAGACCACGTCTACGACGTTGGCATTGTACAATATATGTGTGAATTATCTGAGTGTCCTACCCAATTCTGTGTGGTTCATCGGGCGAAGGTCAACATAATCAGATGTGTTAGATTAGCAAAAGCAGACATGTATGATTTAGTTTATTAGTTATCGATGATAAGGTAAGTATGTGACTTATTGATAAAATGTGTTATGGATGATATAAAGGATAAACTTCCTTGGTTCAAATATGTGTTTTCGGCCTTGAACGAATGGTGTATTTATTATGGAAATGATTCTTTAATTGCATTTATATGTGCCTATGAATATTCGGCTATGAAAGTAAATTATGTACATAATCATATAACAGGATCTTTGAGCTTATATAAATGTGTATAGTTGACTTGTGAATGAGTAGTAAATATGCTATGAATAACTCTTGTGTATATATGTATGAGGGATAATGTATATATGGTTAACTTATGTAGTAAAAGTTTTTTAAATATAAGAGTTTTTCATTTTGTGTAGGGGAACTAAGTGTAATAGGAATTTCGGCTTGGGTTGTTAAATGATACTATGTTGGTTTTGACTATTTATACATTCGATTAAATGGAATTATAAAAGGAAATAATTATATATGTTTAAAATACTGCATATGAATGTACCTATAAATGATTGGATTTAAATGTACAATGATAAAATATTCTGATTAGTTTTGCTAATTCTGTTAATATCATTGAGTTATTTATTCGCTTATAACTTACTAAGCTGAAATAGCTTATTGTCTGAATATTTGTTTCTGTTTTATAGACTTTGGAAAATCAATTTACAAGCTCGGGGATCGTTTACGAAGCTCATCATCACTATCCACTATTTTCGGTACTTTTATAAGTTGAATTAGAAATTATGGCATGTATAAGCTAAAGTATGTTTTGGAAATGTTAATTTGGGGGTTGTATATAAAGCCATGCGAAAATGGCTAAGCAATTATCCTTAAAAATTATCTGTGTTAAGCTCGATATTTGCCCACTCTGCCTTATAATTATGTGACATGTTTGCATGAACTTGTGTTAGGTATTGCGTATGCTAAAATATGGATATTGCCATGTTCCTATTCAGTTTATGCAAATGGTATTGAATGTTCACTAAGTTTGATTGATGATTAATAGTGTATAGATATTTTATGGACAATTGATGTGTTTAAAAGTTATATACTTTATGTTAAGTAAGGTCTCTACTGTGGGTAAGACACATATATTTTATGTGTACCTTATTTTATTGGTTTTGTTTTGATATTTTGTATGGGATTATATATATGTGAGAATGTCATTTAGATAAATTAATATGTTTGCATGCATATTATGTGTATTTATGAGGTTCTATATAGGTTAAATCAACCTTAGTATTAGGAAGTTAAAAATTTAAGTTAGTTGGATATTATAAATGGATATATGTGACTGAGTATTTGATCATGACATACGGATGGATCCTTAAATGTCTTGTTACATATATTTATAGATGTTTGCATTAAGATTGGGTTGCAAACATGCATGATTATATTGATTCGTTGATTTTTTTTGTAAAGCTACCAAATTATGCAATTTAGCTTGTGATAGCCGAATAGCTAAAGAATGGACCGGATTTTCTTTGTACATTCCTAAATGTTTGACTTTAGTTTGTGTAATTATATAATACATATAAAGTTGATAAAAATTTAGGAATAAAAGCCGCACCAATGATTTAATATGGATGCATAAAATGATCGAACATAATTTAGGTAATTTAGTGGTTTAAGTACAATTTATCTTGTCTCATTCATTTTAGGTGTTCAAAATGTTTCGAACGTTGATAGGGATAATTGTATGTAAAGTTTATACTATCATATAAAATGTTCCTGATTTATTAATGAAGTCGGTATAGACATCTATATTAATAAATATTCGTATAAGTAATTTGTATGATCAATAATGTCTCGTAACCCTAGTCCAGTGACAGATACGGGTTAGGGGTGTTACATTTTATTGGTATCAGAGCTACAATTTAGTCGGTTCTAGGATTAATGTAGCGTGTGTGAGTTTAGCTATACATGCCATAATTATATACTATGATAGTGTGATGACTTTTGACATTTGAAATGTGTTTTCATATAGTAAATGGATCCCGATAGAGCTGTAGCTGATGATGTCGAGAGTATAGCACCTGCTCCCGCGCAAGGGACAGCGCCGGCTGATTCTTGACCGACTTTGAGTAATCAAGAAAGTGAGGCTAAACAAGCCTTCTATCAGATGATGAATGATTGGTTTACTCAATATATCCAGACTAACCCGGCTGCACAACAACCTCCACCCCCGACTAATCCATCTTCGATGCCTGCTGTACCTCAAGTAAGTGATCCGTTGAGATTATATAGGCCACTTGTTGATAAAATCAGGAAACATGGGCCTGAAGAATTTAAAGCTACCGATAAGGATGATGTTGAGCGGGCTGAGTTCTGGCTTGATAATACATCCGTGTGTTTGACGAGCTGTCCTGTACACCAGATGAGTGCTTGAAATGTGCCATATCTTTACTTCGAGACACAGCATACCACTGGTGGAATACCCTAGTATCAGTGGTTCCGAGAGAGCAGGTGACCTGGGAATTCTTTCAGACTGAGTTTCGTAAGAAATATATCAGCCAGAGATTTATTGATCAGAAGCGTAAAGAATTTCTAGAGCTAAAACAGGGTCGGATGATCGTGATGGAGTACGAGCAAAAATTCACGAGACTCAGTTGGTATGCCAGAGAGTGTGTTTCTACTAAAGCCATAATGTGTAAAAGATTCGAAGATGGGCTGAATGAAGACATTAAACTGTTAGTTGGCATACTTGAGATAAAAGAGTTCATGGTACTGGTTGAGCGAGCCTGCAAAGCTGAAGAGCTCGGGAAGGAGAAAAGAAAAGTTGACTTTGAAGCTAGAGTTGCACGCAAAAGAACACCCAGTAAGTCATTCCAATCGGCATCAAAGAAGTTTTGAGATGATTTCAGCCGTTCTAAAGCCACTTCAGGTTATTCCAGACGGGATCATAATAGACTACCAGTAGGCTCGAGAGCTACTTCAGTAGTGAGTGTGGGTAATGTCAGATCAAATCAACCTGAGTGTAAACACTATGGTAAACTACATCCCGGTAGTTGCAAATTGCATGATCGGGCCTATTTTAAATACAGATTGATAGATCATTATATTCGAGATTGCCCAATTTTAGCTGAAGAAAATCCAGTGCAGAATACGAGATCGGGTAATACTGCAGCTCGAGGTAGACCACCCAGGAATGCTGGTAATATGAGTGGCAGTCAGAGAGCGACTAAAGATACGACAGTTAGATCTGAGGCTCGTGCACCTGCCAGAGCCTATGCTATTCGCGCGCGAGAGGAGGCTTCATCCCCAAATGTTATTACTGGTATATTCACTCTTTATGATACTAATGTCATGGCATTGATTGATCTTGGTTCTACTCATTCTTATGTGTGGGAGACATTAGTATTCAGCAAGACTCTACCTGTTGAGTCTACTAAGTTTGTAATCAGAGTGTCAAACCCCTTGGGCCGGTGTGTTATGGTTGATAAAGTGTGTAAGAATTGTCCCTTGATGGTTCGAGATCTGTGCTTTCCGGCTCATCTAATGTTGCTGCCATTTGATGATTTCGATATAATTCTGGGTATGGATTGGCTGACTTTACATGATGCTGTTGTGAACTGTAAAAGAAAGACCATTGATCTATGAAGCCAGAATGATGAAGTTATTCGGATCGAATCTAGAGATTTGTATGGTTTACCAGCAGTGGTTTCTTCTATGCTAGCTCAGAAATATGTGAGAAAAAGGTGTGAAGCTTACTTTGCCTACGTGCTCGACAGTAAAGTGGCTAAAAGAAACATTGAATCAGTACATGTTGTATGTGAGTATCTGAATGTATTTCCAGAAGAATTACCAGGTTTGCCACCTATTCAGGAAGTAGAGTTTGGTATTGAGTTAGTGCCTGGGACGACTCCGATATCCGTAGCTCCGTACAGAATGGCACTTACAAAATTAAAAGAATTGAAAGCTCAGTTGCAAAAATTGACAAACAGAGGTTTCGCGCGACCGAGTTTCTCTCCATGGGGTGCAGCTGTGTTGTTTGTGAAAAAGAAAGATGGAACTACGAGAATGTGCATTGATTACAGACAACTTAATAAGGTGACTATAAAGAATAAGTATCCGTTGCCACAGATTGATGATCTATTTGATCAACTGAAAGAGACCATAGTATTTTCGAAGATAGACTTGAGATCAGGTTACTATCAGTTGCGAGTTAAAGATTCAGATGTGCCAAAGACTACTTTCAGAACGAGGTACGAACATTATGAGTTTTTGATTATGCCTTTCAGACTCACTAATGCACTTATTATTTTCATGGATTTGATGAATCGGATCTTCAGACCGTATCTGGACCGGCTTGTGGTTGTGTTTATAAATGACATTCTGATCTACTCTCGTAGTGAAGCTGAACATGCCGAACATTTGAGACTTGTATTACAGACATTACGAGATAAGCAGTTGTATGTGAAATTTAGTAAATGTGAGTTCTGGTTAAGTGAAGTTAGTTTTCTGGGCCATGTAGTATCAACATCAGGTATTTGGGTGGATCCGAGTAAAATTTCAGCTATACTGGATTGGAAACCTCCGAAGAATGTTTCTGAAGTTCGAAGCTTTCTGGGACTTGTTGATTATTACAGACGGGTTGTGAAAGGTTTCTCTATGATTGCAGCCCTGATGATAAAGCTATTGCAGAAAGATGTTAAGTTTGAGTGGTCAGAGAAGTGCCAGATAAGCTTTGATCAGTTAAAAGCCCTTTTGACTAAAGCTCTAGTACTAGTTCAACCAGAATTGGGTAAAGATTTTGTTATTTATAGTGATGCATCATTAAACGGTTTGGGTTGTGTTTTGATGCAGGAAGGCAGAGTAATAGCTTATGCCTCGAGACAGTTAAAGCCACATGAAAGAAACTATCCGACATATGACCTGGAATTGGCAGCTTTTTTGTTCGCATTAAAAATTTGGCTTCATTACCTGTTTGGTGAGAAATGTCATGTTTATTCTGATCAAAAAAGCCTGAAATACTTGATGACTCAGAAACATCTGAATTTGAGACAACGCCAATGGTTAGAAATGTTAAAAGACTAAGAGCTTGTGATTGACTATCACCCAAGAAAGGCTAACATTGTTGCTGATGCTTTAAGCCAAAAATCACTATTTTCTTTGCATGCAATGAATGTGCATATGACTATGTCTGAAGATGGTTTGATAGTAACTGAATTGAAAGCAAGACCGTTATTCGTTCAACAAATATGTGATGCCCAGAAGGTTGACAATGAATTGATTACAAAAAGAGTTCAGTGTGAGACGGATACTGATTCAGAATTCAGAGTTGATGCTGATGACTGTCTGAGATTCAAAGACCGAATATGCATTCCAAGGAATACAGAGTTGATTCAGATGATTTTGAATGAAGCTCATAGTAGTCGGTTATCTGTTCATCCAGGTAGTACAAATATTTATAATGATTTGAAACAACTTTACTGGTACCATGGAATGAAACGAGACATCTCTGACTTTGTTGCAAAATGTTTAGTCTGTCAACAAGTGAAAGCCGTGCATCAGGTACCTTCAGGGTTACTTCAGCTGATTATGATACCAGAATGGAAGTGGGACAGAGTCACGATGGATTTTGTATCTGGTTTACCGTTAACACCGAGCAAGAAAGATACAATCTGGGTTGTTGTTGATAGATTGACTAAGTTGGCTCATTTTGTTCCAATACGTATAAACTATTCACTTGATAAGCTGGCTAAATTGTATGTTTCTCAGATTGTGATACTACATGGTATGCCTATATCTATTGTTTCGGATAGAGACCTGAGGTTTATATCGCGATTTTGAAAGAAATTGCAAGATGCACTAGGTACGAAATTACATTTCAGTACTGCTTTCCATCCACAAACAGATGGCCAGTCTGAGCGAATCATTCAGATACTTAAGGATATGTTGAGATGTTGCATTCTCGAGTTTGACGGTACGTGGGAACGATACTTACCTCTGATTGAATTTGCATATAATAATAGCTACCAATCGAGTATCAAAATGGCACCTTACGAGGCTTTGTACGATCGTAAATGTCGTACGCCATTGTACTGGACTGAGCTCGGTGAAAATAAGATACATGGGGGCGACTTGATCAGAGAGACTGAGTAGAAAGTGAAAGTGATCCGTGAAAGTCTGAAAGTAGCATTAGATCATCAGAAATCTTATGTGGATTTGAAATGTACAGATATAAAGTTTCAGATCAGAGACAAAGTCTTTTTGAAAGTCTCACCGTGGAAGAAAATACTCAGATTCGGTCGTAAAGGCAAATTGAGTCCGAGATTTATTGGGTCGTATGAGGTTATAGAGCGTATCGGGCCGGTTGCTTACAGACTATCATTGCCACCTGAGTCAAAAAAGATCCACAATGTATTTCACGTTTCAATGCTTCGGAGGTATCGATCTGATCCTTCACATGTGATTAGCCCGTCTGAGATTGAAATTTAGCCTGATATAACCTACGAAGAGAAACCAAATCGCATTTTGACTCGTGAGGTTAAAGAGTTACGGAATAAGAAGATTCCGCTAGTTAAAGTATTATGGCATAAGTACGGTGTTAAGGAAGCAACATGGGAATCAGAAAATGCAATGAGAGAACGCTATCCAAACCTATTCACTGGTAAGATTTTTGAGGACGAAAATCCCTAAGGGGGAGAGTTGTAACAGCCCGATTTAGACCCTAATCGGAATGGTGGTTTCGGGACCACGAATCTGAGCCAAAAAAATATTTTAAAATTATTTTCTGTGTTTATTTTGTGTGAATTTATATTTTTGAAATTTTCGTGAATTAACTTCGTCGTTTAGGTGTCCGATTATAGAAAGGGACATAAATCACGTAAATTGAAAATTTGGTAGTTTAATTTATAAAGGGCTAAATTGTTAGTGGCTTTTAAGGATAAGGCATTTATGTTGTAAATAACCTATAAAGATATTAGTGGGACGGTTAAAGACTTATAATATGTGGTTTTTAATATTAAATTATTAAGGTTATGAAAGTAAGTTAATTATTAAAGTATATATATGATATAATATTATAAAATAAACTATGTTTTTCATTTTCTCTTGCACCGAATATAAACAAAAAGAAAAAGAAAGAACACAAGACTAGGTTCGGCCATCTTCCAAGCAAAAATCAAGGTTCGTTCTTTGTTGGTTTTTGATAATTTCTACGTTTTTGAGATTGTTGCTTCGAGTACTACAAAACCCATGCTTGAGTTTTTGATTTTGATAGATATTTTGATTTGTGCCATTGTTGATAACTTTTGATATTTGTTGTTTGATGATGAAAAATGAAAGATATGTTTTAGATTAACATATTTTGTATTGGAGTTTTTGATGATTTTGAGTAATAGGACTTAACTACAAAAATAATAATTTGGGGGACTAAAATGTGAAATTAATGAATTATAAGGGCTTGTATGGACATGGGTAATATTTGGCCTAGCTTGGGTTTGGAGAAATTTGATGTATTTTGTGTTTTGTGCAATAGGGACTAAATTGTAAAAATTGTAAATGTTAAGGGTAAAATGGTAATTTACCCATTTATGTGTTTTTGGACTAAATTGAACGAAAACATGTTTTAAGGAGCTTAATTTGAATATGTTTAGATCAAGAACCAAAGAAATCATATTTGGATCGGGGAAAACGAAAGTTGTCGACTAGTAGCCCCGTCTCGTTTTACGACGTCCGAGGTAAGTAATAGACATGTTTATTGGAAACTTAATGTTATATTTACTTGCTGTTTTGAAATGTTAGAAACTAAATATATTATGGCTGAATGTGATTGAATGTGGCTATTACACTTCCAAGTTCGATTCAACCGAGTTACGACATCCGAAAGCCCCGTATGAACCTTAGGAATAGCTAGGATACATATGTCATGAAATAGGATTCCGATATATGAGTGCGAGTAAGTCTATGGCATCAGTTTGTGATTTCGATATGTGTTTACGAATAAGACCCTGTCTGGGATAGTGGCATCGATATGTGGCTACATGTAAGACCACGTCTACGACGTTGGCATTGTACAATATATGTGTGAATTATCCGAGTGTCCTACCCAATTCTGTGTGGTTCATCAGGCAAAGGTCAACATAATCAGATGTGTTGGATGAGCAAAAGCGGACAGGTATGATTTAGTTTATTAGTTATCAATGGTAAGGTAAGTATGTGACTTATTGATAAAATGTGTTATGAATGATATAAAGGATAAACTTCCTTGGTTCAAATATGTGTTTTTGGCCTTGAACGAATGGTGTATTTATTATGGAAATGATTCTTTAATTGCATTTATATGTGCCTATGAATATTCGGCTATGAAAGTAAATTATGTACATAATCATATAACCGGATCTTTGAGCTTATATAAATGTGTATAGTTGACTTGTGAATGAGTAGTAAATATACTATGAATAACTCTTGTGTATATATGTATGAGTGATAATGTATATATGCGGTTATATGGTTAACTTATGTAGTAAAAATTTTTTAAATATAAGAGTTTTGCATTTTGTGTAAGGGAACTAAGTGTAATAGGAATATTCAGCTTTAGTGGTTAAATGATACTATGTTGGTTTTGACTATTTATACATTCGGTTAAATGGAATTATAAAAGGAAATAATTATATATGCTTAAAATACTTCATATGAATGTACCTATAAATGATTGGATTTAAATGTACAATGATAAAATATTCTGATTAGTTTTGCTAATTCCGTTAATATCATTGAGTTATTTATTCGCTTATAACTTACTAAGCTGAAATAGCTTATTGTGTGAATATTTGTTTCTATTTTATAGACTTTGGAAAATCAAGTTACAAGCTCGGGGATCGTTTACGAAGCTCATCATCACTATCCACTATTTTCGGTACTTTTATAAGTTGAATTAGAAATTATGGCATGTATAAGCTAAAGTATGTTTTGGAAATGTTAATTTAGGGGTTGTATATAAAGCCATGCGAAAATGGCTAAGCAATTATCCTTAAAAATTATCTGTGTTAAGCTCGATCTTTGCCCACTCTGCCTTATAATTATGTAGCATGTTTGCATGAACTTGTGTTAGGTATTGCGTGTATTGAAATATGGATATTGCCATGTTCCTATTCGGTTTATGCAAATGGTATTGAATGTTCACTAAGTTTGATTGATGATAAATAATGTATAGATATTTTATGGAAAATTGATGTGTTTAAAAGTTATATACTTTATGTTAAGTAAGGTCTCTACTGCGGGTGAGACACATATATTTTATGTGTACCTTATTTTATTGGTTTGGTTTTGCTATTTTGTATGGGGTTATATATATATGAGAATGTCATTTAGATAAATTAATATGTTGGCATGCATATTATTTGTACTTATGAGGTTCCGTATGGGTTAAACCAACCTTAGTATTAGGTAGTTAAAAATTTAAGTTAGTTGGATATTATAAATGGATATATGTGACTGAGTATTTGATCATGACATACAGATGGATCCTTATATGTCTTGTCACATATATTTATAGATGTTTGTATGATGATTGGGTTGCAAACATGCATGATTATATTGATTCGTTGATTTTTTTTGTAAAGCTACGAAATTATGCAATTTAGCTTGTGATAACCGAATAGCTAAAGAATGGAACAGATTTTCTTTGTATATTCCTAAATGTTTGACTTTAGTTTGTGTAATTATATAATACATGCAAAGTTGATAAAAATTTAGGAATAAAAGCTGCACCAATGATTTAATATAATGCATAAAATGATCGAACATAATTTAGGTAATTTAGTGGTTTAAGTACAATTTATCTTGTCTCATTTATTTTAGGTGTTCAAAATGTTTCAAACTTTGATAGGGATAATTGTATGTAAAGTTTATACTATCGTATGAAATGTTCCCGATTTATTAATGAAGTTGGTATAGACATCTATATTAATAAATATTCGTATAAGTAATTTGTATGATCGGTAATGTCTCGTAACCCTAGTCCAGCGACGGATGTCGGTTAGGGGTGTTACATTGTTATCTTTATTCTTTTGAGATGTTTTCTTTCTTAGTTATGAACTAAACCCCCTAAATACCTAAGGGGAATGAAACCTAAGACAGATCTTGTTATTATTCTCTAAATTGTGTGATAAATATTTGACTTATTCTTAATTATGTGTTCTTAATTCTTGTTTTAATTTCCAGGATATTGATTCAAGTTAATGCTCTTATTCAGAGGAGGAATAGACCCTGTTTAAGAGTAAATTTGTTGTAATTAAGCGGAGTTGATTGCACGCCTAGAGATAGGCTGATAAGATTTTTCCAGATTAGGGTGAAACCTAATAAGGGGATCCATAGATCGAGTTAATGCAACACTAGGGCGTTAATTGGAAAGAGATTTCAATTAATCAGCTTAGGGTTAGATGTTATTAGTCTCAAGAGAGATAATACTATAACTTAGGAATTTCTACGGATCAAGTCAAATGAATAAATCATCTGATTCAGAGTCAAATAACAAGTGAAGTCTAGGTGGATTTTTCCTTGGGTATTGTCTTAATCAATCGAATTTTCCCTAAAGCTTTTCCCCAATCTCTCTCTGTGCACTCTTCGTTTAGTTAATTAGTTTAGATAAAAAAAATCCCTTAATTTTTAGGCTAGATAATAAAAAGAAAGTAATTACTTGTACTCTTGGTTCCTTTGGGTTCGACAATCCGGTCTTGCTAAAGCTATACTACTGTTTGATAGATACACTTGCCTTTATTGTGATAATAGTCAGTTTCAAGAATGATTAATTATAAATTTTTAAAACCTATTGCGAATATCACGTATCAAGTTTTTGGTGCCGTTGCCAGGGAACTACAATATTAGGAACACTCGATTTTTATTACTTTATCCATTCTACTTTATTTGCAATTTAAATTTTTATTTTCTTTTATAATTTTTTGTTTTATTCGTTCCCGACAGATTTTTATAGTGTATGACTAGAAGAAACCCGTCGGGACCATTACTGTTTGATAGTAAGGTCGATCGCACAGTTCGCAGAAACCGAAGAGAAATAAGGCGAAGCTTAAGATACAGGGAGGAAAAGCAAGAGGGCGATACTTCAACCACAACCGAGGAGATGGCTGAAAACCAGGAAAATCTGCTACCTCCTGCGATTTTCACTGATCCAGTAAATCAGAATCCTGCTCCACGTACTATGTATGATTATGCTAAACCTACTTTAACAGGAACCAAGTCAAGTATAGTTAGGCCTGCTGTTGCTGTAAATAATTTTGAACTGAAACCTAACACAATTCAAATGATATAGCAATTTGTTCAGTTTGATGGTTTGAAGGATGAGGATCCCAACGCTCACTTAGCAAATTTCTTAGAGTTTTGCGACACTTTTAAAATCAATGGCCTTTCTGATGATGCCATTCGCCTTCGGTTGTTTCCCTTTCCGTTGAGGAATAAGGCTAAACAATGGTTGAACTCGTTACTATGAGGGTCAATCACTACTTGGGAATAAATGATTGAAAAGTTTTTATTAAAATATTTTCTGCCGTCTAAAACAGCCAAATTACATAATGATATATTCTCTTTTGTACAGATAGATTTAGAAACACTCTACGATGCATGAGAGAGATACAAGGATCTGATGAGAAGTTGCCCTCACCATGGGTTACCACTCTGGCTACAGGTTCAAACGTTTCATAATAGCCTGAATCCTTAAACTCGACAGATGATCGACGCAGCCGCTGGCAGAATTATCAATAATAAGACACCTGAGGATGCTTATAAATTTATAGAAGAGATGTCACTGAATAATTATCAGTGGCAAGTCATGAGGACAAAGCCAACGAAAATAGCCGGTGTTTTTAACATCGATTCGGTTACCATGCTCTCTAATCAGGTAGAACTTTTGAATAGAAAAATTAACGATTTTCTTGGTTCTTCACAAGTTCACCTAGTCATGCAATGCGAAGCAAGTGGAGGTGGATCAAGCAATTCAGAATACCCACCCTATGGCCACAACATGGAGAACGAGAAGTTGAGTTACATGGGTAATAATCCTCAATCTCAAAATAATCTTTATAGTAATACTTACAATGCAGGTTGGAGGAACCAACCAAATTTCTTATGGGGAGGCCAAGGGAATCAGAGATCACCACCTCCAGGCTTCCAACAACCACCCTACCAACAAGAGAAAAGCTGAACTTTGAGGAGATGCTAACAAAATTCATCTCGGTGTTAGAAACTCATTTTCAAAATACCGAGACAGCACTTAAGAATCAAAAAAATCGATCCAAGGGCTCGAAACTCAGATAGGTCAGCTCGCTAAATTGATATCTGAATGACCACAAGGTAGCCTGCCGAGTAATAATGAATCTAACCCAAGGGAGCAACTCAATGTAATTACCATTCAAGATGAGGAAGGGTTAGTTGCACCTAAACCAGAACCGAGGCAAGAAACTGTCGTAAGTAAAGGTAAAGGTGAGGTGGACCACAATGACCAGAAATCGGTAAGTAAAGAGGACAAACCTCGTGTGCCATATCCCAACACGACAAGGAAAGACCGCACAGACGAACAATTCAATAAATTCCTTAAATTATTAAAGAAGTTACATATTAACTTACCGTTTATTGAAGCTCTTTCACAGATGCCAAACGCAGTCAAATTCCTAAAGGAACTTTTAACAAATAAGCGAAAGTTGGATGAGGCATCGCATGTGGAGCTAAATGCGGTTTGCTCAACCATACTGCAGAATAAGCTGGCCAACAAATTAAAAGATGCAGGGAGTTTTACGATTCCCTGTTTAATTGGTAGCTTAGATGTTAATAATGCTTTGGCTGATTTAGGGGCTAGTATCAATGTTATGCCTTACAAAATGTTTAAGCAACCAGGTCTTGGGAAACCCAAACAAACTAGGATGAGTATTCAATTAGCTGATAAAACAATTAGATTTCCTAAGGGGATTATTGAATATGTACTCGTTAAAATTGAAAAATTTATATTCCCAGTTGATTTCGTTGTTCTGGACATAGAGGAGGATACTAACGTTCCTTTAATTTTAGGAAGGCCCTTTTTAGTAACCGCTAAAACAATAATTGATGTTGGCACAGGTGAACTCACACTTCGTGTGGGAGACGAAAAAATCACCCTTCAAGCTCGTAATACGAGTAACACATCAAAACTTGAAGGTGGTTGTATAAATCATTCTACTAAAATTGACTATGTGGTGCAACCTACTTTGTAGGAAATAAGTTCAAAGAACCTACATGAGCCATGTTCAAGCAACACCAAAAGACCTATCTATGAATAACAAAGGCTAGAAATCAAGAAACTAGATGAATGGTAGACACATAAACTGAGGACACACGATAAACCAAAACCACGCCATGATGAGCTCATTGTCACACCAAATCAACTTAAGGTTGGAGACAAGGTACGACTAGATGCAACAGACCCTCGCATTGCCACTTCTGAACCTAACAGAGCAATCCCTCTTACGGTACTCAGTATTTTCCCATATGGTACAGTCGAGGTAATTCATCCCAAATTCGGCACTTTTAAGGTAAACAGTACTCGTCTTAAACCTTATGTTGATAAAATTGATAGTAAGGATAAGGAGTGCAATCTCCTCGCACCACCATGACCATGCACCAGAAAGGTAAAGTCGAGCTTAGACTATAAATAAGCGCTTTTCGAGAGGCATTCTGAGCACTAATGATGATAACTTCTTTAAAAATTTTAGTTTTAACATCTAATCACTAACTGAGTTATTGAAACACAGGTTCTCTAATCCACACGGTAGGGCACACGGGCGTGCCTTAGGCCGTGCCCACACCACGAGAGGAGACACGAACGTGTGAAAACAGGGCAAAATTTTTCCTTAGCACAGGATGCGATAAATGGCCACGGCCGTGCGACATGGCCATGGGTGAGTCTGTCAAACCAACACAAGCATGCGACACGCCCGTGTCTAGGAACCGTGGTTGAAACTGAGAATTTAGCACGGTCATGCCAGACGCCCGTGCCCACCACCCATGCTAAAGACTAATAAAACAACACGGGCGTGGGAGAAGTGAACGAAGAATGACATGGCCGTGCAACATGGCCGTGTGCACCAATGTGCCCAATTTCGAAAACCACGAGACACACGGGCTGAAATGAGCACGGCCGTATGCCCCAATTTCTTTATAAACACCTATTATTTTTATCTTTATATTTTGAAATTACTTTTTATTTTTTTAATACTATTTTATCTTGAGATTTTATAATTTTTATTCGGGTATTTCTTTACGAGTAATTATGTTTCTTTATATTTCCTAAAAAGTTCCTAATTCTATCATAGTTATAAGGAGCTTCAAAGCTCAATATTACTTAGGAACTTGCAACTCCATTGGAAAAGGTTCTCCACGACTACCAAGTCCTACCCGACCACCACGATAACCTCTTCGCTAGACACTGTGGCTGTGGAACCCAAAATTTACCAGCACTGGAGTATCCTCCTCCACTCTTATCATTGCCTTGGCTGATTATTCTCTATAACTCCAATTCAAGGAGTTCATTCATCATTCAGGAAGTTTCACTTCTCTCTCTATCTTATGATTATATATCTATATTTTTCAATATATCTATCTTTGTACATTGAGGGCAATGTACATCTTAAGTGTAGGAGGTCTTTTATATTATTATCAGAAATCCCTAAATTTTGTCTTGGTCTCATGTGATCTTCTCATACCACTATTAGAATGAATTTTTATTAAGTTATGATTTTTATTGATATGTCTTGAATTAAAACATAGGCATTTATGCATTGATTGTTTAAACTTTAGGACATTAGGGAATCAAGCATGATAAGTTGATTTTTGAAGAATTAAAAAACTTTTAGGTTGCTTCCCTAAGTTTAGGTATTATCTTGAGTTGAAATTCACAAGTTTAAACATTAAAAAGCCATAATTTTTGTAAGATCTTGAGCCTTTAGAGCATATTTTATTGCTTTCATGCTCACTTTTATTATGAGTGCGTCAGTATTGATTTGTTATTCTAGAACTTGCTTGATTATGCATGTCAAGACCACACCATTTGATTTGATATGTCAAGATGATAAAGGAACTTAGGTTTAACCCACTCACTCCAAAAAAGCCTACCTTCATAATTAACCCTTAATGAACCCCTTTGAGCCTAACAATCCATCAATTGATTTACCCTCAATATTAACCCATAACCCATTATTGTTGAAATGCCCTAATTTGATCCCTATTTTTTGTCGAGATTTGATTTGAACTAATTGCTTAGCTATGTTTTATTCTTCGTCGCAACAATTAAGTTCTATGTTATTTGACTTGTTCTTAAAAAAAATCCTTATACATATATTAGTAGTAATTCGTTGTTTTTTGGGTTTGAGTGTTAATTCCATATTCTGAGAAGAAGCTAACTTGTATTAAATTGATAATTAGTTTTTTTTAGTTAGGTTATTTCTTCAATTCAATCTCGATTCTAACACTTTCCTTCAACTTGTGACCACACCCCCTAATCAAAGCCATGTTACAACCCTCTAAAGACCTTTTTGATTGATGTATCATCTCAATATATAGTGGTGGAGATTTGATTTTCATGTAAGCCTATGGTAATAACTTTTCATATTGACCAATGAGTGCTTTATTTGATGTCCTTAAATAGCTCGAGTGATTTGAGTGAATCTTTAGTGAGGTTGTTAAACTCTGTGATATTTTGATCAAAGATGATTACTTAGATGAGGGGGGACACCTATGTTTTCATGATAAAATGCTCAACTTGGAATGTTTGAAACTTTGATGTACTTTTAGTTGAATTTTCAATGTATGATTACTTATGGATTATGTTGAGATATTATTGATAGGGATTATAAGTTGAGAAGAATTTATTTTGATTGTGAGTTGAGGATTTTACTTGAGGACAAACAAACGCTTAAGTGTGGGGGTATTTGATAAACTGTAATTTATACATATTTTTATCCCATGCTTAGCACATTTATGGATGGTTTCTCCTTATATTTGGTGAATTCAATGCTCCCAATCCTTTAATTTCATGTTTTATACTTAGGTGAGCATAGGAGAGTAAAAAGAGCGAGAAACGGGCCGAAAATGGAGAAAATGGACCCACGTGGGAAATCAACACGGCCTGGAATTCCTCAAACAGGCGTGTCACATGGTCGTGTCCATTTGGCAAGATCAAAGCACGACTTACACTGGTAGACTACATCCCGTGCCTATTCAACAGCCTTGACCATCGGTTGGAGCAATCGCACACGGGCGTGTCCCTGCCGAGCCCAAGTATAGCCCTATTTAGAAAAGGCCACTTTTGAGGGCTCTTAGGCATTCTAAAGCTTATTTAAACACCGGAGGAGGCACTTAGAATGGACACGTGAAGTAGGAAGCAAGGAATTACTCAAGGGAAGCCGATTGGTCCATCTCAAAAGCCGGATTCATCGTCAAGACTAAAGATCTCCCTTCAATTTCTGTTCAGGGGTTTTGGGTTTTCTTTATGTTTTGTTATCTTTATTATTTTGAGCTGTTTTCTTTCTTAGTTATGAACTAAACCCCCTAAATACCTAAGGGGAATGAAACCTAAGACCGATATTGTTATTATTATCTGAATTGTATGATAAATATTTGACTTGTTCTTAATTATGAGTTCTTAATTCTTGTTTTAAATTCCAAGATATTGATTCAAGTTAATGCTCTTATTCTGAGGAGGAATAGACCCTATTTAAGAGTAAATTTTTCAAATGAAGCGGAGTTGATTGCATGCCTAGAGATAGGGTGATAAGATTTTGCCAGATTAGGGTGAAACCTAATAAGGGGATCCATAGATCGAGTTAATGCAACACTAGGGCGTTAATTAGAAAGAGATTTCAATTAATCAACCTAGGGTTAGACGTTATTAGTCGCAAGAGAGATAATAATATAACTTAGGGATTTCTACGGATCAAGTCAAATGAATAAATCATCTGATTCAAGTCAAATAACAAGTGAAGTCTAGGTAGATTTTTCCTTGGGTATTGTCTTAATCAATCGAATTTTCCCTAAAGCTTTTCCCCAATCTCTCTCTGTGCACTCTTAGTTTAGTTAATTAGTTTAGATAAACAAATCCTTTAATTGTTAGGCTAGATAATAAAAAGAAAGTAATTAATAGTACGCTTGGTTCCTTTGGGTTCGACAATCCAGTCTTGCTAAAGCTATACTACTATTCGATAGGTACACTTGCCTTCATCATGATAATAGTTAGTTTCAAGAATGATTAATTATAAATTTTTAAAACCTGTCGTGAATATCACGTATCAAGAGTCATTTTAGGACCCTTAAATCCCCTAAAGACGTGAAAATCTCGTTTTTGCAAATTTACTGCACTTGGAAAACAGAATTGTAATTTGGTATCGATACCAATTAAAAAAATATTGGTACTAGTTAAAAAATATCAATACCACTGGGTTTTAAAGGCACCTACACGCTGTTTCAAAACAGTTTTGATTCAAAACCTAAAATTTTTTCTCTTCCATCCGAAAATCCTCATCTCATTCTCTAAAACTCTTCGAAACTCTTGTTTTCTTTTCTTTTGTAAAATCTTGACCTTTCAATCCTTTTAAACTTCCTTCCATTAAGATTTCAACAATATTGCTTAAGGATTTTCACTATTTCAACATTTTGAAGGTACACCCTAGAATTTTTAAATTTTTTATTTTATAAAATGTAGGTTAAATAGTTCTTCTTGATGATTTATTAGGTTCATTTGGATTGTATTTATTGTGTTTTGTTGTAGGGGGTTTCTTATTCTTAAACATTTCTTAAATTTTTTTTACCTAAAACCCTTGCACACCAAGTGTTTGATAAAATTCCCAAATGAATTTTTTTAGAGTTTTAGTTGAACTTTAGTGTTTAATTCTCTAGTTATAGCTCTTGAGAAAAGACCAAGAACCGATACCTCATCATCCCACCAACCTAGTGGCCCTACATCATCATTTAACAAATGTTTTCATAACGATGCCTCACATCATCATTTTGATAGAAACTTTACATATAAGAGAGTTTGGGAGTCTAGGAAAGTCGATATAGTCATGTTAGAGGGTATTAATTTTGTCTATCTTTCTATTTTGCAAAATTGGGGTTGGATGGATTTCCTTAATATTTCATTACTGACTTGCTATAATCTTGTTCGAGAATTTTTCTCTAATGCTAAACTCGAACATGATGAGTCCGATGACACCATAATAGCCATCACTTATTTTTTAATGAATATCCCCATACGTCTTACCTTAGAAGAGTACATGGATTAAAAGTGACAATCCGGTGGAAAATGAAGATGACAACATCTTGAATATGATAAATTCCAAAAGTAACATGTTTTAGTGTCATTCTTAATGCATTTTTGGATTATTATTCACTATAATATGGTGAATTTTATGCCCCTAATCCTTTAAATTCATGCTTCTATAATTAGGAAAGCATGTGGGAGCAAAAGGAGCAAAAATCAGAAAATCAGAGCAAGTTTTAGGAGCCACACAAGCTGTACACACAGCCGTGTGCCAGACCGTGTGGATTTCACGAACTGCACTCCAAACACGTGTAAAAATATGATTTTTAGGTTTTTCAGATATTCTACGACCTATATATGTCAAAGATAAGAAAAGGGGAGTAAGTCATCAAAGAATATTAAAGAAAAAAAACTCTAAAAACATCATTGAAGCTGACTCTAAAGCAAATTTCCATCAAGATTGAAGATCTTCTTTTGATTTCTTTGAAGTTTATTATGAATTTCTTTATTTGTTGTGGTTATACTGTCTTTAAGATGTTTTTATTTGCGATTATGATCTAATTTTCTAAATACCTAGGGGATATGAACCCTATGATGAATTATGTCTTTTGATTTCTATTTATGGCTAGAGGAAACCCGTTGGATCCATTACTTTTTGACAGTAAGATTGAAAAGACTGCTTGCAGAAATCATAGAGAGGTTAAAGAAGCAAGGCAAAGCCAACAAAATATAATAAATGATCAAAAGGAAAAGGATATTACTATAGAGATGGGCAATAATCAAAATAATCAACTACGTCACGCACGTCTTGCCCCTCCGGCTATGTATGATTATGCTAATCCCACTTTGATTGGGGCTGAATCGAGTATTGCCAGATCGATTGCTAATGCAAACAATTTTGAGATAAAGCCGAAAAAAATTCAAATAATGCAACAATATGTTTAGTTTGATGGTTTGCAAGATGAAAATCCGAATGCTCATTTGGCCAACTTTCTAGAGATTTGTGACACTTTCAAGATCAATGTCATTACTGATGATGTCATACGCTTACGGTTGTTCCCATTCTTATTGAGGAGCAAGGAAAAATAGTGGTTAAACTCATTGCAATGAGGTTTTATCATAACTTGGGCGCAAATGATTGAAAATTTTTGTTAAAATATTTTCCACCGGAAAAAATAGCTACGTTGAGGAACGACTCTCTTCTTTTTTTCATTTTGATATTGAAACTCTTTATGATACATGGGAGAGGTTTAAGGATTTGTTGAGAAGGTGTCCTCACCATGGACTACCTTTGTGGCTCTAAGTTCAAACTTTTTACAATGGTTTGAATACTTTGACTAGACAGATGATTGATGCAGCAGTTGGAGGAATATTGAACAACAAAACACCTAAGGTAGCTCAAGAATTTATTAAGGAGATGGTACTGAATAATTATCAACGGCAAGTTACAAGAGCAAAACCTATTAAGCCAGCCAGAGTTTTTGATATTGATGTAGTTTTTATGTTGGTAAATCAGGTTGAAGCTCTTGGTAAGAAAATTGATGGTTTAAATTTTTATAAACATATGAATTCGGTGATACAAGGTGATACGAATGGAGTGGGGATGATTAATTCAGAATATTCACCTATTAAGTCTAATATGGAGCATGAACAAGTCGATTTTATGGGTAATAATTCTAGATCTCAAAATAACCCCTATAGTAATATTTATAATGCAGGTTGGAGGAACCATCCAAATTTCTCTTAGGGTGGTCAAGGAAATCAAAGGTCACAACCCCCTCCGAGTTTTCAACAACCTTATCAGCAACAAAAAAATCTGAATCTTAAAGTGATGCTTGCTAAATTTATTTCAGTTTCTGAAACTTGATTTCAAAACACTGGATAGCTTTGAAAAAGCAGCGAGTAGCAATTCATGGATTTGAAAATCAAATTAGATAGCTTGCTAAATTGGTTTTGAAAAGACAGTAAGATAGTTTACCTAGTAACACTGAACCAAACCCAAAAGAGCATGTGAAGGCAATTACATTGAGGAATGGGGAAGTTTTGTCTAAGCCTAAAAAGAAGTTGAAACAAGAAACTGATGAGAAAGATGATAGTGTGAGAAAAATCAAAAAAATTGAAACATGGTGCTTAAAGAATACAAACCATCGATCCCATATCCAACAAAGTTGAAGAAAGACTACATGGATGAACAATTTGGTAAATTTCTTAAACTTTTTAGGTAATTACATATTAACTTACCTTTTGTTGAAGCTCTTTTGCATATGCCCACATATGTAAAATTTTTGAAAGAGATATTGATACATAAAAAGAAGTTAAAAGAGCTATCCACTGTGGAACTCAATGAGGAGTGTTCAGCCATTCTCCAAAATAAACTACCTACTAAGCTGAAAGATCTAGGAAGTTTTACTATCCCTTTTTTTATTGGTTGTTTAAACATTTAAAAAGCATTAGTTGATTTGGGTGCTAGTATTAATTTAATGCCTTATAAAATGTTCAAGCAACTTGGTCTTGGGGAACCTAAACCCACTAAGATGAATATTCAATTTGCTGACAGATTTGTTAAATATCCTAAGAGCATTATTGAAGATGTACTTGTGAAAGTAGATAAATTCATATTCCCTATTGATTTTGTTATGCTTGACAGGGATGAGGATATTGAGGTGCCTTTAATTTTAGGTTGACCCTTTTAGCTACTGCTAGAGCTATTATTGACGTGGGTAATGGTAAACATGTGCTTAGGGTAGGTGATGATAAGATCATTTTTCAAATTTATGACGCCATGCGATTTTTTAGAGGGCAAGATGATTCATGTTATTTTATCGACTTTATTGATCATGCTATTCAAGATTCATTGTATGAAATTATTCATAAAGACACGTTGGAATTGTGTCTTGTTCAAAGAGAGGAGGTCCATGGAGATAATGTTGTGATAAATGAGATGAAAACTAATCTAGATACTAATTGAGTCTCCTCCGAGACATAAAGGTTTTGAGGTCATTAAGATAAGTAAAGAACTAAAGTTGAAACCCTTTTATTGAAGAACCTCCCAAATTGGAAATGAAACTGTAACAGCCCGATTTTGGGTCTAGTCGGAACAGTGGTTTCGGGACCACAAATCTGACACAGTAAAATTTATTTTTATTACATTTTTAAGGTCTACAATTTTATGGAATTATTTCGTGAAAATTGCATTCGAAAATTTTTACTTTTGGGCACTCAATTTGGTCAAAAGGACTAAGTTGTAAAAAGTGCAAAAGTTGAGTTCTACATGCTAGAGGGATCCAATTGTTATGAAATTTTAAATTGGAGGTCCTTAAATGGTAATTAGGCCATTGGTTAAGTTGGTGGACAAAAATGGACATGGTTAAGTATGTTTCCAAAGTTTTTTCATTAAGGGCATTTTGGTCAGTAATTAAAATGAATTAAAAAGAAAATAAAATCCAATTTTTGCTCATCTTCCACCCCATGTCCTAAAATTGCATGGAGAAGACATAGCTAGGGTTTCGGAAACTTCCAAGCTCAATTGTAAGTCCGTTCTAGCCCCGTTTTTAATGATTATTATGTTTTTCAAATCCTCGTAACAAGATCTATCTATTTCTACCACTAATTTGAAGTGATGGCAAAGTTTAAAATTTTACCCATGTTAAAAATGTATGTATTTTGATGTTTGATGGTAGAAAATGCATATTTGTTGTTTGTTAAATGACTTTTGTTAAGTGATTTTTGGTAAAAATGCCAAAAAGGACTTGTTTGTAAAAGTTGTAAAATATGTAGTAAAAGTGTGATTTAATGAAAATTTTGGGTGTTATAAGCATGTATAAGGTTTGAATAGGCTTGGGTTTTGAAGAAATAGGCTATATTTCATTTTACGAGCCTAGGGACTAAATTGTAAATTGTCAAAAATTTAGGGGCAAAAATGTAATTTTTCCATAATATGATTTTGGGCTTTTTTGAATAGTATAATGATTAAAAAAGTTAAATGTGATGTTATAGATCAAGAAAAATAAGATTCGGGATTAGAACGGGGGAAAAACAAGTATTTGACGATTTAGTCCTTTTTTGCCATTTCTATGTCGAGGTAAGTTCGTGTGTAAATAATGCAACTTATATTATGTATTTAATATTTTTTTATTGCATGACTTGTACAATTATCATTATGGATTCGTTCGGCAAAGATTCGATACGGTGAAATTCTCTGTTAAACCTTAGGAATAGTTAGGATACAAATGTCATGACATTAGGGTTATAAGTTTACGTGTAAGACCATATCTGGGATATGGCATCGTTGTGAGGTTTTGAGTAAGACCATCTATGGGACATGGCATTGATATGAGAATCGTGTAAGACCATAGCTGGGCTATTGGCGTCGATATGAGATCCCATGTAAGACTATATCTGGGATATGGCATTGGTATGATTCTATGTGTATGTAATTCCTGAGTATCCTTTAGTATTTCAAGCGGTTCAACGGGAAATTCAATAGGTATGTCAAAGAAGAGAAAAAGTATGTAAGTATTACGAATTGGTACAGGCATGTACATAAAGTCTATATGCATTGACTTCATGAAATTGTGAATTCATGATTTCCATGAGAATGACTTTTATGAAAATCTGGTGATTATTGGTCTTTACTTGTGATGTATGAAATCTATAGTATATTCGGTTTACTATTATGTGATTGGCTTTCAGGCCAAATTGAGTTAAGATATAGCATGTTTTAATCACATAAATTGTGATTTATCATATATGAGAAAAAGGAAAGATTGGAATAATTTGCCTATTAAAATGGTCATAAAAGTACGGGAAGATAAAAGTTTATGAAATCGAAAGATATTAATATATATGCTTGGAAATACGAGTATGCATAATTAATGTGCATGTTTATTGTGAGATGTAAAATGATTTGTTAATTGCTATAATATGTTACAAAGGAAAGATTACGGAAGTTAGGCTAATGCCAAGATATGTTAAATTATACTTATAAGTTGAATGGGGTAAGCATTGTGACTGGATAAATTGTAACCATGAGATTATGGTAGATTATAATAATTTGTGTTCATATTGTTGAACATGATAAACACTTGGTAAGATGTGAATGAGTAAGTTATACTATGAGACTTAAATGACATTTGTATGAATTTATATTATGTTAATTGTATGATATATGTATGGTTGAAGTTGCTTATTATTTGGATATGAACTTACTAAGCTATATTATATAGCTTACCTCCCTTCCTTTTCCATGTTTTATAGGCTTAATAAGGTAGCTTGAATTGGAGATCATCGGAGATCCTATCACATTATCTAGTTATCACTTTAGGTATTGATGAATTCAAGTATTTTGAGTTTATGGTATGTATAGGAATTGGTATTTTGATTATATATGTCATTATTAATTTGGCCATATGTGTTGGCTTGCAATGGTGTTTAGCTCATTTTTGTATATAGCCATGGAAGTTGGCTAATATTGGTTATGAGTATATTCATATATAAATGCCATTTGTGAATGTGAAATTTTGCATGATTTGGTGTGGAAAGGTTGATATTCTAAGCATGATATATAATGGCATGAGGATGTCATGTTATTGTCTTGATTATAGATGTGCTTGTGGTATGTTTAAGTTTGGCAAAGTATGATGTTTTAAGCATGATAGATGTTGGCTTTTAAATGAATGTTTAAGCCTTAGTTATGAGGGTATTGGCTGCTTGTTTGTATTATGAATTATGCTATTGAAGTTGTGTAAATGTGTGAAAGTAAGGGTGGCAAAATGACTTGGTAAATAGCCTTGTTTTTGTCCATATGGGTAGACACACAGGAGTGTGTCTAAGCCGTGTGTGACACACGGTCAGCCCCATGGGCGTGTGATCCTACTATATGTCCCCTGCACCTAAATTATTGCAAAACAGATTGCTCAGTATCGAGCACATGGTCAAAGACTTGGGCGTGTGACTTTAATTTGTTGATGACGTCATAAACAGATAGTTACACGGGTTAGGGACACGGGCGTATGTGACCACACGGCCAAGCCACACGGGCGAGTGGCCCTTGTTTTGAGGAAAAATTTTCGAAGTGTTGGAAAGTTTTCTGAAGTTCTCCGTTTAGTCTCGAACCATTCCTAATGCATGTTTTGGGCCTCGTAGGCTCATTTAAGGGACGATATGAATGTTTTTGAAAAGTTTTAAATTTGAGTGGAAATTCATGTCTTGGTTTCAAATGTTTATTTGATTTTATGTTTGAAAATGCCTCATTCCTTGTTCCGATGTCGAATACGGGTAAGGGGTGTTACAGAAGCAATTGCCAAATCATTTGGAGTATGCCTTCCATGGAAACAATTCTACATTCCCAATGATTATTGTTTCGGATTTAAAACTTAATGAGAAAGATGAGTTATTGCAAGTGTTGAAGAAACACAAAAGAGCTATAGCTTAGAAAATTTCTAATATTAGAGGAATTAGTCCTTTTTGCACTCATAAGATTTTAATGGAAGATGAGTATAAGACATGTGTGCAAGCTCAAAGGAGGTTAAATCCCAACATGAAGGAAGTTGTCAAGGCTGAGGTAATTAAACTTCTAGACACTAGAGTTATTTATCCTATACCTAATAGTACTTGGGTGAGTCCTAAGCAGGTTGTTCCTAAGAAAGGAGGTATGACTTTTGTGGCTAATGAAAAGAGCAAGTTAATTCCAACAAGAACAGTCATGGGATGGAGAGTTTGTATTAACTACAGAAGCTGAATGATGCTACAAGGAAAGACCATTTTCCTTTATCGTTTGTGGATCAAATGTTGGAGAGATTATCTGGTCACATGTATTATTACTTCCTAGATGGACCTTCTAGCTACTTTCAAATCCTGATAGCTCTCAAGGATCAAGAAAAAATGACATTTACATGTCCATATGGTACGTTTGTTTACCAAAGAATGCCTTTTGGATTATGTAATACTCCTGCCACTTTTTAGCATTACATGTTATCCATCTTTGATGAACTCGTAGAAGACATTATGGAAGTATTTATGGATGACTTCTCAGTATTCGGTAATTCTTTCTATATTTACCTTAAAAATTTAAAATGAGTTTTTATAAGATGTGAGGAAATGAACCTTGTGCTTAATTAGGGAAAGTGTCACTTCATGGTTTAAGAATGAGTTGTTTTGGGTCATGAAATTTCTAATAAAGGGATCGAGGTCGATAGAGCAAAAATTGAAACCATCAAAAATTTATCTCCTCTTAATTTAGTTAAGGCTATTATAAGTTTCTTAGGACATGTTGGGTTCTATTGGCAGTTTATTAAAGATTTTTCTAAAATAGCGAAGTCTTTAACTAATTTGAGAGAAAAGGATGTGTCATTTAATTTCAGTTAGGAATGTTTAGAGGTGTTTGATGTTCTTAAGGAAAAATTAATTAATGCCCCGATTATGGTTGCACCTGATTGGAATTTACCCTTTAAAATAATGTGTGATGTGAGTGATTTTGTAGCAGGTGTAGTACTCGGACAGTGAAGAGACATGCATTTTCAGCCAATTTATTATGCTAGCAAGACTTTGATAAATGCACAAGAGAATTACACCACTACAGAAAAAGAATTGCTTGCTGTGGTTTTTGCATTTGATAAATTTATACCTTATTTAATATTGTCTAAAATTGTTGTGTACACTGATCACTTTGATCTTTTCTTACTAAATCGTATACAAAACCTCAATTTATAAGGTGGATTTTATTGTTGCGGGAACTTGATTTGGAGACTAAAGATAAGAAAGGAGCTAAAAATCTTAGAGCAGACCACCTCTAAAGGATCGAGAATCCCTACCTTGGAAAGCTTAATGAAAAGTAAATAAATGACTCGTTTCCTAAAGAATGACTCTTTGCGGTAACTAATTTTGAAAGCCTTTGGTTTGCAGATATTGCAAATTTTTTGGTTGCTAACACCTTATTAAAAGGTTTGACTCATCATCAAAAGAAGTGATTCTTTCCTGATGTGAAAAACTATTTTTGGGAGGATCCTTTTCTTTTTCATGTGTATGCAGACCAAGTGATTCGAAGGTGTGTTATGGTACTAGAAGTGAATAAAATTTTGGACCATTTCCATTCGGGACCGACATGAGGACATTACAGTGAGATTAGGACAGTGCATAAAGTACTCTAATCGATTTTCATTGGGCCACATTGTTTGAAGATGCTAACAGGTATGTTTCTTCTTATGATAGATGCCAAAGGATAGGTAATATTTCCAAACATGGTTAAATGCCTCAAACTTACATGCTTTCTTGTGAAAGTTTCAACATTTGGGATATTGATTTTATGGGATCGTTTCCTAGTTCTTATGGTAATCAATACATACTGGTAGCAGAAGATTATGTGTCGAAATGGGTTGAAGGTCAAGCTTTACCAACTAATGATGCTACGATGGTAGTTATATTTCTTACAAAATTGTTATCTTATTTTGGAACACCTCGAGCAATCATTAGCGATAGGGGTACACATTTCTGTAACACTCAATTTGATAAGATATTTAAGAAATAAGGTGTACATCATAGAACAGCTACCCCTTATCACCCTCAAACTAGTGGGCAAGTTGAAGTGTCGAACCGAAAATTGAAACACATCTTAGAAAAGACCATAGAGAAAAATATGAAAGATTGAGCATTAAAATTAGATGATGCTTTATAGGCTTATAGGACTGTGTATAAAACACGAATGTCTCTATACAAACTTGTTTATGGGAAGGGTTGTCAGTTACCACTAGAACTCGAACATAAAGCATTTTGGGCAATAAAATTTCTTATCTACGATCCTAAACTTGCAGGGGAGAAGAGACTATTACAACTAAATAAGTTAGATGAATGGCGAGAAAATGCTTACCAGAGCTCGAGATTGTACAAAGAAGCAACAAAGCGACGCCACAACACTCTTTTAAACCAGCCCAAACAATTCACGGTTGGAGATCAAGTGCTATTATGTAATTCAAGGATTAAATTGTTACCTAGAAAGCTAAAATCGAGATGATCAGGCCCATTTCTAGTAAAAACCATATTTCTGTACGGTATAATAGAGGTAACACATCTTGAATACGGTACATTCAAGGTAAACAATCATCAACTCAAATCTTATCTTGGTGGTGATATTAATAATGAGAGAGAGGAGCTCCAGCTCCAAGATCTGAATTAATTGTGAGCGTGAAAGGGAAAGTTGAGCTTGGCTTTAAATAAGCGATTCTTGGGAGGCAACCCGAGTGTTTGAATTTTTATTTTCCTTAATTTTGTTACATGTTTAGTATGTCAAAAAAAAGGGCCACATGGCCTAGAGACATGGGCATGCCCTAGGCTATATGGATAATGGAGCAAATTTTCCCAATTTTCTTTCGACACACAGTAACAGAATGTTACATGGTTTGGAGACATGGCTGTGTGCAGCACACAGCCTGGTACACAAGCGTGTGGTAGACTGTGTAACCCACACGGCCTCTCATACGGGCATGAGAGAAGCAAAGTGTAACACCCAAAATTTTAGGCCTGGAAGTATTAGGTATTGAGCATGGGCACAGTTAGGAGGCTACACATAAATGTTTAGTTGAGCAAGCAAATGACACAACTGTGTATCTGCTTCAGTGGTCATGTGTTTTGGGAAGTGTCTGAGAAGTCTTAGGTTCAATGTAACATCCCGAAATAGGGCCTAGTTGGAACAGTGGTTTTGGGACAAAAAATCTGACATCAAAATATTTATTTTATGATTATTAAGAGGTTTAGAATATGAGAATATGTATCTGTTAAAGTTTTATGAAGAAATTCTTTTAGTAAGGGGTCCAATAGGAAAATAAGGACCAAATTGAATAAATTTCAAAACTTAGATTCTAGAAGTAATTTTTATGAAATTGCTTTAGATTATAAATTAGAAGGTCTTGGAGAGAAATTTTTCCAATTTCTAAGTTTTTAGACAAAAATGAGCTTGTATGGATGAAATTTAAAGAAAGGGCTTAAGGGTATTTTGGTCATCTAGCATTTTAATGAAATAAAATGGGAAAAATAAGCCAAAAATCAGCTCATTTCTTTTATGTTGCTTCGAAAAATTTGGGGTTCTCCATATCTAGGGTTTTCAAGCTTTTCAAGCTCAATCGTAAGTGCTTCCAAGCCCCGTTTTTAATGTTCTTCGTATTTTTGAAATCCCGGTAGCTTACTCTCTCTATTTCTACCCATATTTCATGCTAGGGTTCATGTCTAAAAATTTACCCATGCATGAGTTACTTGTATTTTGATATTTTATGGAGGAATATGAAAGTTGGATGTGTGTTAAATATCTTTTCCTAAGTGATTTTCATGAAAAACCCCTAAAAGGACCTTTTTGTAAAAGATGTAAAGTATGAGGTAGAAATGTGAAATAATGGAAAAATGTGGGCTACCATAAGAGGGAAAAATGTTTGGCTAGGCTTGGGTAAGGTAGAAATAGCATGCATTTCATTATACGAGCCTAGGGACTAAATCGTGAAAATGTGAAAGGTTAGGGGAAATGGTCTTTTATTGGGGGTGAAATTTAGACTCATAAAGTATAATCTGAGTTGTTAATGATTTAATTTTATTTTTATAGACCCCGAGGAACAAATTTCGGAGGTCGATCGAGGAAAACGAAAAGTTTCAGAATAACTGAAACACAATTCCGAGACGAATACCAAGTAAGTTCGAATAACTCAAAGTAAACTCATTGTATGCTTAATTGCATGATTTATGAATGTATGATAATTGTATTTGATGATGGCATGACAATCTATGAAATGCATTCTTATAATAACATGTTGGTAATTATCTCGGTTGAGGTTAAAAAAGAAGTTCGATGGATGAACCATGTTTACATATGACTTGAGATCCTGCATGTGTTGCAGAAAGGATTTAGCCCGGACGGGTGTTCCTTGAATGACTGAGCCTCCCAAAGAATATGTGTGCATTATGGATTTAGTCCAGACGGGTAATCCGATTAGGGTCTGAAATTAGCCTGGACTGGTATTTCAGATCCGAGCTCATTAAGGGTGTTTGTCACTATAAGGGATTTAGCCTGGACTGGTAATCCTGACATCACCTTATGAGTTTAAATACGGGGGATTTACCCTGGACTAGTAATCCCGCCGTAAGATGTGATGTTTGCAGGAGTACATACATGAGACAATCACTCTTATGACTTGACGGATAATGGGTAACCCATCAAAGCTTCCTACAAACTCAACGGGATTAACATGAGATATATGTATAAATGAAAGGATGAATGATTAGCTCATCTAAGACAAATTGCATGGTACATTATTATTGTGACTAACTTGTTCATTGAGTGCATGTGATAGGGAAACCATTTTATTCTTGTTGGTTCTATTTCTTAATATGGCTGTATGCTAATTAATCGGTAAGTTTACTTTCCAGTTATTCGGTCTTACTAAGCATGTAAATGCTTACCCCTCTCTTTTCCCTGTCTTACAAAGCTCGACGACTTGTAAATATTGGAAGATGGTTGGAGAGTCAACACACTATCAACTAGTCCAGCTTTGGTATATAGGCACTTTTATTTTGTTCAATGGCATGTATAGGGCTTTGGTTCATTTTGTGATATGTGTCATTTAAATTAACCATATGAAAGCTTGTAAAAGTTTACATATCTCCTTGTATTTGGCCATGGGAATAGGTTTATTTTGAAGTAGGCTATGACCTACAAATTTATGTATGCTTATGTTTGCATGGAATGGTTTGGCTATAATTGGCAATGAGTTACAAGAATGAGCCAATCTTAAATGTGTAAACGAGACATGGGAACCCTTAATACAAAAAGGGAATTAACCTAGCATGTATAAAACCGATGATATGAGGTTTACATGCAATGAGGTTTATCAAGGATGTACGTAAGTATATAATCTAGCCTTATTGTGTATTAAGGTAACCTATAAGTGTGATTGGTTGTTAGAGGGTGACCAAAGGCTTAGAAAATAGCCTAACAAAGTCCACACGGGTAGAAACACGAGCTTGTGTCGAGGCCATGTGTGACACACGGATCGCCCTCATGGGCGTGTGGTATGGTTGTGCTCACCTGCACCTAAAATTTTAAGTCAGTGTCGAGCACGGGCTAGACACATGGGCGTGTGTCTTGGCCATGTGTCTCTAAATGTATGCTAACGTCATAAACAGAGAGTTACACGGGTGGAGGGAACAGGCATGTCCCAAGCCACACGGGCGTGTGCGACCACGCGGGCGTGTGACTCACTAAAGAAAGGAGATTTAACAAGTTGCCCAAAGTTATCGAGTGCTCTCGGTTTTGTCCCGAACCACCTCGAGGTATGGTTTAGGTCTCGAAGGCCTGTATAATGGACGATATGCATGTGTTTGAAAGGTTTTAATTTGAGGTGAAATTCGGTAACCTGATTTAGTGTGTTTGTGAATGTGTAAGCCCGATAACGCCTCGAACCCTATCCCGGCGTTGGGTACTGGTGAGGGGTGTTACATTTAGTAGTGTCAGAGCTATGGTTTAGTTGGTTCTAGGACTACTGTAGAAAGTATTGAGTATTGTTATACATGCCATTGTTCTAACATTGATAGTGTGACATCTTCTATCTATTTAAATTATTTTTGAATATAGTAAATGTCTTCCAATCAAGCTCAAGATGAGTCCGAGGGAGCCGAGAGCCATGCTCCAGCTTCTATACAATGAGCTATTTCTACTAGTAGTAGACAACTTATGTCTGGAGGCCGCGAGGAGGCCAGAGCCGCCTTCTTTGATATGAAGGATGAATGGTTTGGGGATTATTTGAGGAATCGCCCCAACATACCAAGATCTCCCCCGCCCCCTAACCAACCTGATGAGGAATTGCCACGAGGTATGGCACCGGTAAGAATTGGTAAGGCCCCTGTAGATAAGCTTAGAAAGTATGGGGCTGAGGAATTTAGAGCTAAGATCGACGATGATGCTGAGAAAGCCGAGTTCTGGGTCAAGAATACTACACGGGTATTAGATGAATTATCATGCACACCTGAGGAGTGCTTAAAGTGTGTCGTGTCTCTTCTAAAGGAAACTGCATACCACTTGTGGATGACTGTATCTTCCATGATGTCAAAGGAAAATGTCACTTGGGAATTTTTCCAAGCAAAGTTTATGAAGAAATACATCGGTCAAAGGTTTTTAGACTCGAAGCAAAAGGAGTTCCTGGAACTCAAGTAAGGGAATAAGACTGTAGCGGAATTCAAAAGGGAGTTTGTAAGGCTAAGTCAGTATGCCACTGAATGGGTTCAAACTGAGTCAGAAATGTGCAAACGTTTTGAGGAAGGTCTGAATGAGGAAATCAAGCTGTTGATTGGGATTCTTGAAATACGGGAGTTTGCTGCATTAGCTGATCGGGCCAAGAAGGCCGAGGAACTCAATAATGAAAGAAAGCAAGCAAAAAGAGAAGCTCAAGTTTCAGGAAAGAGGTCCAATGATAAAACGCTCTCATTTTTCACAAAGAAATTAATGAGCCAACATGAATGCTCTACTTAATCAGTTGGGTATTCGGGTAGAGCGAGAGGCTCCAAACGGTACAATCAGAAGTCTTCCTCCCCAATGGTGACTAGTGTGGGGAGTGTAAATGACCAAAAGCTAAAGTGTAAGAGCTGCAACAAATTTCACTCTTGAGAGTGTCGAATGAAGAGCAGTGCATGTTTCAGATGCGGTTCTCTTGAACACTTCCTCAGGGATTTCCCAGAGCGGAATGAAAAAGAAGTGGAAGTAACTTCGAAGTCGAGTGCTCCCATTGTACGAGGTAGACCTCCTAGATATCCTGGAAGTGCTAGTGGAAATCAAGCTATGGCTAAAGATGCTGCAAAATCAGAGGCTCAAGCCTCGGCAAGAACGTATGCAATATGCGCTCGAGAGAAAGCCTCTGCTCCTAATGTTATTACGGGTACTTTTTCTCTTTTTAATACATGCGTTATTGCCTTAATTGATCCGGGGTCAACGCATTCATACATTTGCATGAGATTGGTGTCTAGTATGAACATACCCATTGAACCTACAAAATTTATTATCAGAGTGTCAAACCCATTGGGCACAAATCAGTCCTAGTTGATAAAGTCTGTAAGAATTGTCCTTTGATGATTCACGGTCAATGCTTTCCAACTAACCTTATGTTGTTACCATTTGATGAGTTTGATGTAATACTTGGTATGGATTGGTTAGCCTTGCACGACGTAATTGTAAACTATGCTAGCAAGTATATTGAATTGGAATACCCAAATGGTGAGATTTTGCGGGTTGATTCAAAAAAATTGGGTATGCCGTCGGTGGTAATCACGGCAATGGTTGCTCAGAAATATATGAGAAATAGGGTACGAAGCTTACCTTGCTTTTTTATTGAACACTAAGGAAATGGAGTTGAAGATTGAGTCCGTGCCAATAGTGTGTGAATATCCAAACGTGTTCCCGGAAGAATTACCTGGATTACCTCCTGAAAGAGAGATAGAGTTTGGTATTGAATTGGTTCCAGGAACAGCTCCAATTTCTATTGCTCCGTATAGGATGGCGCCAATCGAGCTGAAAGAGTTAAAAGCACAGTTGCAAGAGCTGACAGGTAAAGGTTTTGCAAGGCCGGGCTTTTCACCTTGGGGTGCCCCCGTATTGTTTGTAAAGAAGAAGGATGGTTCGATAAGGTTATGTATAGATTATCACCAACTGAACAAGGTAACTATCAAGAATAAGTATCCTTTGCCAAGGATCGATGATTTGTTCGACCAGTTGAGAGGAGCCACCGTGTTCTCTAAGATAGACTTGAGGTCCGGCTACTATCACTTGAGAGTTCAGGAATCGGACGTGCCTAAGACAGCTTTCAAAATGAGGTATGGCCACTATGAATTTCTTGTTATGCCGTTTGGGTTAACGAATGCACCGGCCGTATTCATGGACCTAATGAATAGGATCTTTTGACCATACTTGGATAAGTTCGTCGTTGTGTTCATTGACGATATATTGATTTATTCCAAAGATGAGACAGAGCATACGAAGCATCTGAGTACTGTGTTACAGACCTTACGGGAAAAAAAATTGTATGCTAAGTTTAGCAAAAGTGAGTTTTGGCTCTAAGAAGTTGGGGTTTTGGGTCATATTATTTCGGGTGAAGGTATCCGAGTTGATCCAAGTAAGATCTCTGCCATTTTTGAATGGAAACCACCTAAAAATGTAACCAAGGTTAGAAGCTTTTTGGGCTTAGCTGGTTACTACCGAAGATTTGTAAAAGGAATCTCCATGATAGCAACTCCAATGACAAGGTTGCTACAGAAAGATGTTAAGTTTGAATGGACAGAAAAATGTCAGCAAAGTTTTGAGAAGTTAAAGACATTACTGACTGTAGCTCCTGTTTTGGTATTGCCTGAACTGGGAAAAGAGTTTGTGGTCTACAGTGATGCATCCTTAAACGGACTGGGTTGCGTGCTTATGCAAGATGGCAAGGTAATAGCCTATGCTTCACGGCAGTTGAAGCCACACGAGAAGAACTATCCAACGCACGATCTAAAGCTTGCCGCCATTGTTTTTGCCTTGAAAATTTGGAGGCATTATTTATATGGTGAAACTTGTCGTATATTTACCGACCACAAGAGTTTGAAGTATTTGATGACTCAAAGAGAATTGAATCTGAGACAACAGAAATGGTTAGAATTAAGTAAAGATTATGAGCTGATCATTGACTATCACCTGGGAAAGGCGAATGTGGTCATCGATGCATTAAGCAGAAAATCTTTGTTTGCACTAAGAGCTATTGACACTCGATTGGCGTTGCTTGATGATAGTTCAGTTTTGGCAAAGCTAGAAGCTAGACCGACATTTCTACAAAAAATTTATGATGCTCAAACTAGTGGCAGTGACTTACAAGCTAAAAGAATTCAATGTGAGTCAGGCATTAAATCAGATTTTCGAATCAGTCCTGATGGATGTTTGATGTTCAGAGATAGGGTTTGTGTACCCAAGGATGATGAGCTTATTCAAAAAATTTTGTAAGAAGCACATGATAATCATTTATTTATTCATCCAGAAAGTACCAAATTGTACAATGATTTGAAGAAAATGTACTGGTGGAACGGCATGAAAAGAAACATCTCTGAATTTGTATCGAAATGCTTGATATGTTAGTAAGTCAAAGCTGAACATCAAGTACCTTCAGGGTTGTTACAGCCTGTGATGGTCCCCAAATGGAAGTGGGACAGAATTACTATGGATTTTGTGACAGGATTACTATTGACCCCAAAAAAGAAAGATGCTATCTGGGTTGTGGTGGATAAGTTGACGAAGTCGGCTCATTTCATTCTGATAAGAACAGACTACTCTCTTGATAGATTAGCCGACTTATATATATTTGAAGTTGTAAGATTACACGGGGTACCATGGTCGATTATTTCAGACAGAGACCCGAGATTCACTCCGAGATTCTAGAAAAAGTTACAAGAAGCCTTGGGTATGAAATTGAGTTTTAGTACGGCTTTTCATCCACAGACAGACAGCAAGTCTGAGCGGATGATTCAGATTCTTGAGGATATGTTACAATGCTGCATTCTCGAATTTCAGAGTAGCTGGGAAAAATACTTGCCATTGGTAGAATTTACCTACAACAACAGTTTTCAAATGAGTCTGAAGATGGTGCCTTATGAAGCCCTGTATAATAGAAAGTGCCGAACTCTGTTGTACTGGACAGAACTCAAGGAAAGTTAGATTCACGGAGTTGATCTGGTCAAGGAAACTGAAGAAAAAGTTAAAGTGATACGAGATTGTTTAAAAGCGGCATCGGATAGGCAAAAGTCATATGCTGATTTGAACAGAAAAGAAATCGAGTTCCAAGTTGGAGATAGAGTATTCTTGAAAGTATCTCCATGGAAAAAAGTATTGAGGTTTGGTCAGAAAGGTAAACTGAGTCTGCGATTTATTAGACCGTATGAGATCACCGAAAAAGTTAGACCATTAGCCTATCGTTTGGCATTGCCACCCAAACTGGAAAAGATTTATGATGTGTTTCACGTATCTATGTTAAGGCGATATCGATCAGACCCCTCTCATGTGATTTCACCGGCAGAGATTGAGATTAGACCGGATATGACTTATGGTGAGGAACCGATCAAAATTTTCGCTCGTGAGATTAAACAGTTGAGAAATAAAGACGTGGCTTTGGTAAAGGTTTTATGGCATCGACAATGTGTGGAAGAGGCTACATGGGAGCCAGAAGAAACCATGAGAAGCCAATATCCGAACCTATTTACTGGTAAGACTTTCAAGGACGAAAACCTTTAAGAGGGAGAAATGTAACATCCCGAAATAGGGCCTAGTCTGAACAGTGGTTTCGGGACCACAAATTCGACATCAAAATATTTATTTTATGATTATTATGAGGTTTAGAATATGAGAATATGTATGTGCTAAAGATTCATGAAGAAATTCTTTAAGTAAGGGGTCCAATTGGGAAATAAGGACCAAATTGAATAAATTTCAAAACTTAGATTCTAGAAGAAATTTGTATGAAATTGCTTTAGATTATAAATTAGGTCTTGGAGAGAATTTTCCCAATTTCTAAATTTTTGGACAAAAATGGGCTTGTATGGATGAAATTTTAAAGAAATAGCTTAAGGGCATTTTGGTCATTTGGCATTTTAATGAAATAAAATGGGAAAAATAAGCCAAAAATCAGCTCATTTCTTTTATGTTGCTGCCGAAACTTTGGGGTTCTCCATAGTTAGGGTTTTCAAGCTTTTCAAGCTTAATAGTAAGTGCACTCAAGCCCCGTTTTTAATGTTCTTCATATTTTTGAAATCTTGGTAGCTTACTCTCTCTATTTCTACCCATATTTCATGCAAGGGTTCATGTTTAAAACTTTTCCCATGCATGGGTTACTTGTATTTTTTATGTTTTATGGAGGAATACTAAAGTTGGATGTGTGTTAAATATCTTTTCCTAGGTGATTTTCATGAAAAACCCCTAAAAGGACCTTTTGCAAAAGATGTAAAGTATGAGGTAGAAATGTGAAATAATGGAAAAATATGGGTTGCCATAAGAGGGAAAATTGTTTAGCTAGGCTTGGGTAAGGTAGAAATAGCATGCATTTCATTATACGAGCCTAGGGACTAAATCGTAAAAATGTGAAAGGTCAGGGGCAAAATGGCCATTTGGACCGGGGGTGAAATTTAGACTCATAAAGTATAAGCTGAGTTGTTAATGATTAAATTTTATTATTATAGACCCCAAGGAGCAAATTTCGAAGGTCGATTGAGGAAAATAAAAAGTTTCGGAATAACTGAAACACGATTCCGAGACGAATACCAAGTAAGTTTGAATAACTCAAAGTAAACTCATTTTATGCTTAATTGCATGATTTATGAATGTATGATAATTGTATTTGATGATGGCATGACATTTGTGAAATGCATTCTTATAATAACATGTTGGTAATTGTCCCGGTTGAGGCTAAAAAGGAAGTTCACTGGATGAACCATATTTACGTATGACTTGAGATCCTGCATGTGTTGCAGAAAGGATTTAGCCCAGACGGGTAATCTGTAGATCTCAAATATAGAAAGGATCTAGCCCGGACGGGTGTTCCTTGAGTGACCGAGCCTCCCAAAAAATATGTGTGCATTATGGATTTAGCCTGGGAGCGTAATCTGATTAGGGTCTGAAATTAGCCTAGACTGGTATTTCAGATCCGAGCTCATTAAGGGTGTTTGTCACTATAAGGGATTTAGCCTGGACTGGTAATCCCGACATCACCTTATGAGTTTAAATATGAGGGATTTAGCCTGGACTGGTAATCCCGTCGTAAGATGTGAGGTTCACAGGAGTGCATACATGAGACAATCACTCTTATGACTTGACGGATAATGGGTAACCCATCGAAGCTTCCTACAAACTGAACGAGATTAACATGAGATATATGTATAAATTAAAGGATGAATGATGAGCTCATCTAAGACAAATTGCATGGTACATTATTATTGTGACTAACTTGTTGATTGAGTGCATGTGATAGGGAAACCATTTTATTCTTGTTGGTTCTATTGCTTAATATGGCTGTATGCTAATTAATCGGTAAGTTTACTTTCCAATTATTCGGTCTTACTAAGTATGTAAATGCTTACCCCTCTCTTTTCCCTTTCTTACAGAGCTCGAAGACTCATAAATATTGGAAGACGGTTGGAGAGTCAACACACTATCAACTAGTCCAGCTTTGGTATGTAGGCACTTTTATTTTGTTCAATGGCATGTTTAGGGCTTTGGTTCATTTTTTTATATGTGTCATTTAAATTACCCGTATGAAAGCTTGTAAAAGTTTACATATCTCCTTGTATTTGGCAATGGGAATAGGTTTATTTTGAAGTAGGCTATGACTTACAAATTTATGTATGCTTATGTTTGCATGGGATGGTTTGGCTATAATTGGCAATGAGTTACAAGAATGAGCCAATCTTAAATGTGTAAAGGAGGCATGGGAACCCTTAATACAAAAAGGGAATTAACTTAGCATGTATAAAACTGATGATATGAGGTTTACATGTAATGAGGTTTATCAATGATGTACGTAAGTATATAATCTAGCCTTATTGTATATTAAGGTAAGCTATAAGTGTGATTGGTTGTTAGAGGGTGACCAAAGGCTTAGAAAATAGCCTAACAAAGTCCACACGGGTAGACACACGTGTGACAGCCCTAAAATGACCCTAGTCGGAAAGCGATTTCGGGACCGCTAAACCGAGTCACCAAATTATTTGAATATGATATTTATTGTCTAAAATAAATGTGTGAAAATTTTAAGCTTCGATTTAGTAAATTTCATGTGAATTTAGTCAATAGGACTTATGTGTGACATTTTTGAAATGTGATAGATCAAAACATAAGGACCTATTAGTGCATGTTGAAAAAGGGGGGACTTGCATGTCAATTTTTCCCCCCATCTAGTAGTGGCCGGCCATGACATTAGGATGGACAAAGGGTGATGGGCAAAACATGTCATAGACATGTTGTGTTGGTGCATCATGGGAGGAAACAATAAAATAAAATAAGGAGTATGGGTAATAAAATAATAATGGAAAGGTAAATGATGATGAAAAAAGATTGTCTCATCCATGTTTCCCCCCCCCCATTGCCGTGAATTGAAGAAAGAAAACAAAAAAAAAGTGTTCATTCTTGAACATCTTTGGCCGAATAGAGGAAAGAAAGGAAGGGGAAGAGCTTGAGAAAATCGGCTATGGTGGTTTGCTAGACTAAGGTATGTTTGATGTTGTCCTTGAGATTCATGCATGTTTTTAGTTGTTAGTTTGAGTTCTACCTAGCCCATGGTTTAAATCTTTGCTATGAGATGGAGATGATATTCGGCCATGGGTGTTGTCTTCTTGGTTGATGTTTGATGTTGTGGTGATGAGGCATGAAGATGAGTTAAGTTTCGGCTAAGGTGGATTTGTGTTGATGTCATTTGCATGCTAAGTGTAAAGCTTTGTAATGATACATGTGATGGTGATTGATGACTCTTGGATTTTCTTTTTGGCATTTTTGAGTTAGACATTAAGTTCTTTGTGTAACCCATGACCAAAATTGAATGGTATGGTGTCTTGATGCATTCGGCCATGGTACAAAATAGATGTGAAATGGTAGTAAGGTGAAGTGCAAAATGTTAGTATTTGATTACTAGTGTATATATATGCGTATTAGCCGAGTTTTGAACTTGAAACAAGATGATATATAATCAATACAAGTAACCATACTTGTAGGAAGTATTAAGCATATAATCGGCCTCAACATAGACATGCATATTCGGCCATAGGAAGAAGATTGGTGTTGCATGTATTCGGTTAGAGGCAAGCATATTGATGCTTTTATCTTGGCTTAGACAATCGGCTAAAAGGAAGTGTGGGTTAATATGTTGAGTTGATTCATGATTTCATATGTATGTGACTTTAATGTCTAATGTATATATATATGGGCTAAGTATCTTGAGTTCCTCTTTTCGATGCTCAAATGATTAAATCAATTTATTTGTTAAATTAAGCCCAAGAGCAAAGAGGATCAAAGTCGGGTAGGGGAAAAGAGAAAGTAGACGAATAGCCGTGGATATCTAGTCGTCAACCGCTTCCGAGGTAAGTTTTAAGCGATTAAACGTTGAGTAAATTCAATCATAATAGGACATAATGAGTTGATTTAATAAGATATGATGTGGCCATGATATGTCTTAAACTCAAATGGTAAGTTCATATGTGTTTGGACTTGGAAAGTTAAGAGCAAATTGTAATAATTTGCTTTGGACAGCAGTAGTAACGTGATTTTAGAAAATCACTATAAATTGTTGGTGTGGAATTATAGGCTGAATAAAATATGTAATCAAGGCTTAATTAGTCTAGTTTCTTATAAAAGAGACCTTGTGAGCAAACAAATTTCCTATAAAGAGATATTTAAAGTTGTGTGAGACGGTGTCAGAATGACTCTGAAATCCCCTGTTCTGTTTTTAGAAAATCATTATAAATTGTACAAAAATGTTTATAAGATAAAATTTATATGCTTAGACTCCTTAATGAGTCTAGTTTCAAATGAAATCAAATACAACACATTTTGAATTCTGTAAAATGAGAAATTTGATTTGTAGTGAAGAGTGGTCAGATTGGTCAAACAGTGAAACAGGGGAAACTTTAAGAAAAATCTGGTATTGATTGGCCAAACCTAAAATTCTGAAAATTTTATGGATGGAAGATATACGATTCTATATTGAGGGAAAAGTAACGGCAAGTGATTTGGAGTTTTGTAGCTCCATTTATAAATAATTTAGTGACTACTGCTCAGGAAAACAGCTCGTAGTGAATATGTGATTTTGTTGTAAACATGGATAAAACTTGTTTTAGTTACTCATAAGCTATTGATTAAACCCATACGTGAATTCTAAATCGTGATATTGTAAAACGATACATGAGTGTTAGATGGATCTTTGATATTAAAATTTGTGAAATTGTAAGTTTATGAGTATTCGAATATGAAATGATAGTATGGCGTGAAATTGAATTATTCATTGGGAAATGATTAATGTAGATTCGGCCAAGACAAAGTGTATACATGATAGTATATGTGATATGTGAAGTATATTTGGATAATTGTGATGTGAATGTATATATATGTGATAAGGCCGAATGGCCAATGTGATGAATGTGAAAGTGTATATATATGTGATAAGGCCTAATGGCCGATGTGATGAATGTGAAAGTGTATATATGTGATAAGGCTGAATGGCCAATGTGATGAATGTGAAAGTGTATATATATGTGATAAGGCCTAATGGCCGATGTGATGAATGTGAAAGTGTATATATATGTGATAAGGCCTAATGGCCGATGTGATGAATGTGAAAGTGTATATATGTGATAAGGCCTAATAGCCGATGTGATGAATGTGAAAGTGTATATATGTGATGAGGCCTAATGGCCGATGTGATGAATGTGAAAGTGTATATATGTGATGAGGCCTAATGGCCGATGTGATGAATGTGAAAGTGTATATATGTGACAGGGCCAAGTGGCCAACGTGATGGATATGAAAGTGTATAAATGTGATAAGTCCCGAAGGGCAATTGTGTCAGTACTATATCTGGGTTAAAACCCCGCAGGCTTTATGCGAGAGTATTATCCTGATTAATGTCCGTAGGCTTCGTGCTCGTACTATATCCGAGCTTTAAAGACCCGACGGCTAAATGCTAGGATTCAAGTAAGACTTTGATATTGAGTATCTGCATTAAGTTACCATCAAATAAGTATTATGTATTCAAGATGTTCAGGTACGTATTACTTACTCATCGGTGGAGTGATTCCGAGGTGAATTATCAGTATCAAAGAGGTAGGTAAACGTGATTAATATTATAACTCCAAATGTGAGAATGTGCTTTGGAAATATTTTACCATCTAGGTCATTATTATTCGAAAGTATATATGTGGCAGCCAAGTGTTGCGTTTAAAGATATTATAGATCGAGATGAAGCTCTAGATTAACTTCATCGAACAGTTGAAATGAATGACCAATAATAGTGATTGAGAACACTTTGTCTTGCTTAAAACTTACTAAGCATTAAATGCTTACTCCGTTCTTTGAATCTCTGTTTTATAGATTTTGGTTCGTCAGCTATCGGACTCGGGATTATTGAAGTCGAATTCGCCCACACTATCAAAGCCCTTTTGGTACACTTTTGGTTGAACTCTGAAAATGGCATGTATAGGACTACCCTTTTTGTAGTGGGTCATGGACCCTTTGGATTTGTATAATTTTGGATAGCCATGCGAAAATGGCTTATATATGTTTGAGCATAATGTTATAATCATTTGGTATGGATATGGTTATTGAGAGGTGTGGATATGCTTAATAAGGATTGGCCATGGGAATGGTTAATCACTATCATAATTTGTGCTATTTATGCTAAAAGGGCTAGTTGAATCATGGAAACTATGAAATAGGTGAAGTCTACCTTAAAGGCAGATGCTGACAGCAGCAGTGATGTAGATTTGGAAAATCACTAAAAATAGTAGGAATAGAATTAAATAGTGAATAAATTATTTAAATGAACCTTGATGAATCCAATTTCATATGGAAGAAACGAAACGGTCATATGAGTGGTATGTTAAGAGATAATTAGGTTTTCGTGAGACAGGGCCAGAACGGTTTCTGGATTCCCTATTCCGACTTTGGAATTTCATTATAAATTAACCAGAGATAATTAGGAGTCATTCCATATATGTATAGATTCCTCTCTGAGTCTAGTTTCTATATAAACAAACGGCATCAGTATTGAATCCCTGTACAGGGAGATATCCGAATTGTAATGCATGAAGGTCAGTGTAGTCGCACCCTGTAACAGGGGAGACTTTAACTAATAAACTGTAATAATTGGCCTGACCAAAAATTCTAGAAAAAAATACCTAGATGGAAATAGGAGTCTAGTTTCAGGGAAAAATCACGAAACTGATTTTCGAGTTGTGAAACTCAAGATATGATTTTTAAGGTGACAGCGACACAGTTAGCCAGCTGTCTGGAAAAATTTAAAATGGACTGCGATAGTAAGCGAATTTAGTCTGTGAACCCCTCGTGTCCGACTCCGGCAACGGTCTCGGGTACGGGGTGTTACAACACGGGCGTGTGTCTAGGCTGTGTGTGACACACGGATCGCCCCCAAGGGCGTGTGGTATGGTCGTGCGTCACCTGCACCTAAAATTTTAAGTCAGTGTCGAGCACGGGCTAGACACACGGGCATGTGTCTTGGCCGTGTGTCTCTAAATGTATTCTAACTTCATAAACAGAGAGTTAAACTGGCGGAGGGAATGGACGTGTCCCAAGCCACACGGGCGTGTGCGACCACACGGCCCTACCCACACGGGCGTGTGACTCACTAAAGTAAGGAAATTTAACAAGTTGCCCAAAGTTATCGAATGCTCTCGATTTTGTGCCAAACCACCTCGAGGTAAGGTTTAGGTCTCGAAGGCCTGTATAAGGGATGATATGCTTGTGTTTGAAAGGTTTTAATTTGGGGTGAAATTCAGTGACACGATTTAGTGTGTTTGTGAATGTGTAAGCCCGATAACGCCTCGAACGCTGTCCCGGTGTTGGGTAAGGGTGAGGGGTGTTACATTCAAGCCTTGGCTTGTGCAAAATTTTGTTTCATTCTTGAATAAAACCTATCTCTAGTCAGTCGGCATCTTAAATAAATGTGAGTATTTCATATCATAATGGGCCGGCTGGTTTGGTGGTTAAGTGGGGTGTCAAAACGCAAGTGGTCTTGGGTTTGAGTCCTTGAGCGTGCATGAGTTTTTTTTATTTTGATGTTTGGTTGTGTGGTGTGGTGGTGTCCTAGTTAAATTGAAACTTCGAGAGGTGGAGTTGTTGTGGGAGGTTAAGGAGAGTTTTAAGGAGAAAAGTCACCACAATTTTAGGCATTTCCGATTTTATTTACACAAAGTTTGGTTGTTCCTAATTTTTGACATTTTCGAATTCATTCTCTCAGCCGAGTCTCCTATTTAGCTTTCGGTTCTCCTTTCTTTTGTTTTGGCGACTATTCCTAGCTTGTTGATGCCGATTGTGTTGTTTTTTTAAGTAGTATTTTCTCTTTGCTAATTGTTCATCCTCTCTCCATCCTTTCTTTTCCTTTTCATTTTCTTTTTCTCTATTGTTTTCTCCCCCACCTTGCTGCTGAATTTTGGTTCTTAGCACACCACCCTTCCTTTCGTTCTCTTTATTCATATAGTGTTTTGGTGCAACTTTGAGTCTTGCACATGCGGTAAGTTCAATTTTGGTTAATCTATAGTTGTGTTTTGATCAAGTATTAAAGAAAGTGTTTGGTTGATGTTAGGTGTTAATCGAGAGGCTGACCAGAGGTCTTCAACATTTTGAGTATATAGGATCTCTATTGATCGACTGAAGGTAAAAAGATTTTTGTGATTATAATTGGTTTTACCCCATCGAATTTTGGATAATTATCTATTAAAGGTGACTAACTAAAGGGTTAATCTCAGTTTGACAACAAGGAATTTTGGGTGAAACAGGGCTGTTATAACACCGTTTTGGTTGTTGGATCGTTGAAGTGTTATGGGTAAGTGAACTTTGAATAATTGTTGTTGTTGCCAGTTTCACTACCGCATTTCGATCACGAATAAACCTGAACTAAACTCTAGCTTGATGTTGTTAGGGTGTCGGAGTGAGCATGGTGGTGTTAGCATAAAAGAATATTTCAAGTGTGTAATAGCGCTGCCTCTAATCGTAAATCGGTAAAAGCTGAGATGTGCCGACAACACCACACAGGTGTGCGCTCGCTCGTGTGGTAGTCCGAATGCCTAAACAAAGGCGTATGGACGTTGAGGCCATCCATGAGCGATTTCATGGGTCGAGGCCATTTTGGGTCATTTTGGGCTGACCTGGTTGAACCATACAGGCGTGTGGGAGAATATTGGGCCAGGCTGTGTATCCATATAGCTAAGGCCATTTCTGGGCTATGTGGACCACACGGGCGTGTGGGCCAACATAGGCCTGCAATATGGGCCGTCGGCCCATTTTCATTATTTGACTGTTAAGGTTGCACGAGTCGTCCGAGACGACTGTGGACCTACTGTTGGGTCAGTAAGTGTGCCTGGACCCCTAATTGATAAAATGATTGTTTTGCCTTTATCTAGTAAAATGACTGTTTTACCCTTATGTGGTAAAATAACTATTTTGCCTTATGTGGTAGAATGACTATTTTGCCCTATTTATGATAAAATGACTGTTTTGCCCTTATATGGTAAGATGACTGTTTTGCCCCTATGTGACATATATATATGCATGTATGAGCGTATTTTAGCATGTTATTTGAATTGTAATGGATACATGTATGATTCTATGATATGACATGACATGACTGTATGATGTATATCATGGGGATGAGTTTATACTGATCGGAGGAAGTGTACTGAAAGGCTTCGAGCCTAAATTACTGGCAGCCCAGCTCCATATTACTGTATAGTGCCGCAACCGGTGCTAATTCTGGAGTGTAGGGATGGGTGGGTTGATTATATCCCCACATGGAGTGTAGGGTTGGACAGAGATGGAGTGTAAAGGCTGGATGGGTAGGATTTGTATGTTGTTTAAACCGTTATTGCATTGTTTATTGTTACTGTAATGGGCCAAGGCCCAAACCCATGACTGTTTCTGTATTGAGATGGGCCAAAGCCCAAACTAATATTGTCACTGTTGCTAAAAAGGGCTTAGGCCCAGACTGTGCTTGTTTTCTGACTGTTTGCTTATATGGGATTACACACTGAGTTTTCGTAAACTCACCCATCTGTTTTAACTATACAGGTAATCCCCAACCTTAGGCGGATCGGTGCTGCGAGGGACTTGAAGGTGGTCACACAACTGCGCATGCTTCCATAATTGACTTTTAATTTATGAGTAACTTAATTTGGGTATTTTTACTGTAATAAGGCCTCTATAGATTTTAACTTAAATTTGGGTTTTTATTTTCTTTGGCTTAAAACTGCTAGAGATAGGAAAACTCGAATTTTCAAAAGAAACAATGTTTGGGTTTCTGAGAAGGTGGTCACACAACTATGTATCTACTTCAGTGGTTGTGTTCTGGGAAGTTTCTGAGAAGTCTTGGGTTCAAGCCTTAGCTTGTGCAAAATTTTGTTTCTTTCTTGAATAAACCCTGTCTCTAGTCAGTAAGCTTCTTAAATAAGTGTGAGTATTTCATATCAGAATGGGCTTGCTGGTCTGGTGGTTAAGTGGGGTGTCAAAACACAAGTGGTCTTGGGTTTGAGTCCTTGGGCGTGCATGAGTGTGTTTTATTTTGCTATTTGGTCGTGTTGTGTGGTGGTGTCCTAGTTAACTTGAAAATTCAAGAGGTGGAGTTGTTGTGGGAGGTTAAGGAGAGTTTTAAGGAGAATAGTCACCACAATTTTAGGCATTTTTGGTTTTATTCACACAAAGTTCGGCTGTTCCTAATTTTTGACGTTTTGCAATTCATTCTCTCGGTCGAATCTCCTCTTTAGCTTCTGTTTCTCCTTTCTTTTGTTTTGGCGACTATTCCTAGCTTGTTGATGCCGATTGTGTTGTTTTTTTTTTAAGTAGTATTTTCTCTCTGCTGATTGTTCATCCTCTCTCTATCCTTTCTTTTCCTTTTCGTTTTTCTTTTTCTCTATTGTTTTCTCCCCTACCTTGTTGCCGAATTTCGGTTCCTGGCACACCACCCTTCCTTTCATTCTCTTTATTCATATAGTCTTTTGGTGCAACTTTGAGTCTTGCGCACAAGGTAAGTTCAATTTCAGTTAATCTATAGTTGTGTTTTGATCAAGTATTAAAGAAAGTGTTCGTTTGATGTTAGGTGTTAATCGAGAGGCTGACCAAAGGTCTTCAACGATTGAGTATATAGGATCTCTATTGATCGACTAAAGGTAAAAGATTTTTGTGATTATAATTGGTTATACCCCATCAAATTTTGGGTAATTATCTGTTAAAGGTAACTAACTAGAGGGTTAATCTCTGTTTGACAGCAAGGAATTTTGGGTGAAACGAGGTTGTTATAACACCGTTTTGGTTGTTGGATCATTGAAGTGTTAAGGGTAAGTGAACTTTGAATAATTGTTGTTGTTACAAGTTTCACTTCCGCATTTCAATCATGAATAAACCTTAACTAAACTCTAGCTTGACGTTGTTAGGGTGTCAGAGTGAGCATGGTGTTTTTAGCATAAAAGAATATTTCAAGTGTGCAATAGCACTGCCCTTAATCATAAATCGGCAAAAGCCGAAATGTGCCAACAACACCACACGGGTGTGCTCTCACTCGTGTAGTAGTCCAAATGCCTAAACAAAGGCATATGAACATTGAGGCCACCCATGAGCGATTTTATGGTCAGAGACCATTTTGGGTCATTTTGGCCCGAACTGGGCCATGTGGGCCCCAAGAGCATGTGGGCCCCACTCAGGTGAACCACACAGGCGTGTGGGAGAATATTGGGTCAGGCTATGTATCCACACAGCTAAGGCCATTTCTGGGCTATGTGGACCATACGGGAGTGTGGGCCCACATGGGCCCGCAATATGGGCTATAGGCTTATTTTCACTGTTAAGGTTGCACAGGTCACCCGAGATGATCGTGGACCTACTGTTCGATCGGTAAGTGTGCCTAGATCCCTAATTGATAAAATGATTATTTTGCCATTATGTGGTAAAATGACTATTTTGCCCTTATGTGGTAAAATGATTGTATTCCCCTTATATGGTAAAATGACTGTTTTGCCCTTATGTGGTAGAATGACTCTTTTACCCTATTTATGATAAAATGACTATTTTACCCTTATCTGGTAAGATGACTATTTATGTATGATCGTATTTTAGCATGTTATTTAAATTGTAATGGATACATGTATGATTCTATGATATGACATGACATGACTATAAGATGTATTGCATGGGGATGGGTTTATACTGATCAGAGGAAGTGTACTGAAAGGCTTCGAGCCTAAATTACTGGCAGCCCAGCTGCATATTACCGTATACTGCCGCAACAGATGCTAATTCTGGAGTGTAAGGATGGGTGGGTTGATTATATCCCCACATGGAGTGTAAGGTTAGACAGATATAAAGTGTAAAGGCTGGATGGGTAGGATTTGTATACTATTTAAACTGTTACTACACTGTTTATTGTTACTATAATGGGCCAAGGCCCAAACCCATGACTGTTTCTGTATTGAGATGGGCCAAAGCCCAAACTGATATTGTCACTGTTGCTAAAAAGGGCTTAGGCCCAGACTGTGCTTGTTTTTTGACTGTTTTCTTATATGGGATTACACACTGAGTTTTCGTAAACTCACCCATCTATTCTAACTGGACAGGTAATCCCCAGCCTTAGGTGGACCGGTGCTGCAAGGGATTCGAAGGTGGCCACACAACCGCGCATGCCTCCATAATTGACCTTTAATTTTTGAGTAACTTAATTTGGGTATTTTCACTGTAATAAGGCCTCTATGGATTTTAACTTAAATTTGGGTTTTTATTTGCTTTAGCTTAAAACTTCTAGAGATAGGAAAACTTGAGTTTTCAAAAGAAACATTGTTTTTACAAAGTAAATGCAAGTACGCAACTGTTTTAAAAAGCTTCCGCTATAAAATGATATTTTTGGAAATGAATAACGATTTTAAAGTAAATACTTTTTGGATAGTGACGCAAGTTTTGAAATGAATGACATAACTCAGAAACACACAAAGAGGTTAAATATATAGTAAGATTTTTCTTCGATATAACACTTTACGAAAAGCACCCAATGTGACATCGCCAGATTCGGCCACAATGTCCAGGCCGATTTGGATGTTACACAAAGGATCATCACACATGGCCTCATGCACAGGCGTTTGTGACACACAACCTAGACACACGGGCGTGTGGATACTAGGCGTATTTTTTATTCTTTTTCGAAGCACCACACGAGGTAAAATGACCCACATGGCTTGGCAAGATGGCCTTGTGTGGCACACAGCATGGACACACGAGAGTGTCTTAGGCTATGTGAGTCCTAGAGCTTAATTTTTTTACAAAAAAATTTGAGTCACACAGGCTGAAAGGGATTACACGGGCACTGGCCACGCCATGTCGCCCAACACGGACCTTTACATAATCGTGCCCCTCTTTTTTTTCAACAAACTCTAATTTTTTTATCTTACTTTTACTTCTTCTTCTCACGCCTTTTGCCCCTCCTCTTCAAACCCTAACCGTCTTCAAGCCTAACTATATCGCCGATCCCATCCTCTTCCAAACGTTGGTACTTTCTCCATCATCCTCATGCCACCGTAGCCCATTACTCATATTTTCTTCTTCGTCGACCGAACCACTCTTCTCCCTTACCCTTTTGTCGTCCTTGCTCACCTTTGTTAGCCTTCCTTGTGCAACCATCGTCAAGAACAACCCTGACCACATGCCACGGGAAAGCCATCCGATCTCGTCGCCTTTCCACTATGAACAATACACCAACCTACCCTATATCTACCTTACGTGCACCCCTTCCACTTTCTCCTTTCATTTTTGAACCCAACCACCACCGTCGTTCCTTCTCCGATGACCACTATTGTGATTTACCCCTTTGGTCACCACCACCGCCGTCTAAACTTCCCTACCATTTGTCTCCCTCACTTTTTGCTTGTTTTTATTTATTATTAATTTTTTTATTTTATTTTCTTTCTTTCTTTTTTTATTTTCATTATTATCTTTATTATTATGTAATCTATCTATTAGTCCTATTAGCATTTTTATATTGCTTTCTTTCGTATTAGTAATAGTTTGAGTTTTATTTTGTTCCTTTAACTTTTCTATTTATTTAATAGTAGTCTAGTTCTTATTATTAGATATCTTGATTAATTAGTAAAATTTTCTCTACGTAGTATTAGTTTTAGTTTTTGTATTAGGAACCATTGTCTATTTTAAAATTATCTGATCTGATTTCTTCATGAGATGGGTTGGTTGTTGATATGTCTTATTCTATTTGTTGCTTTGTATCTCTACTATTTTGTACTGCTATTGATTTTTTTTTTTTTGATATCTATTGTTGTAGATACATTATGACAAATACTCATGGTAAATCTAAGGTCTTCGTTCCCGCTTCTAAAAAGTGGAAGACTCCGGGGGTGACCTTATCCTTGGTTCCTCCCCCAGTCGCGAGACACTCATGTCTCTAGTTCCCTTCGAGTCCTCAAAAGCACCTGTATAGCAACCCATTTTTTTAAAGAAATCGGAACAGTGATTTCGGGATCACAAATCAAATCCCAAAAATAAAATTTATTTTAATATTATTTTATAGCCTACAGTATGATAATAATATTGTATGAAAATTTCGTAAAGAAATTTTATCGATTACATGTTTAATTTGATAAAGGACTAAATCGCGTAAAGTGCAAAAGTTGTGTTCTAATAGCTAAAGGTATTAAATAGCTATATAAATTTAAATTGGAGGTCCTTATATGGTAATTATACTATTAATGAAAAGTTAATAGATATTTTTGGATGATTCATCCATGGAAAATTAGAAAAACGCTAAGGACTAAATTAAAAATCAAAATAATTAAAAAATGATAAATTATTAAACAGAAAAAAAAAATCATTTTATGTCATCTTCTTCCCCAAAATATTCCATGGAAACCCTAGGAAAGAGAAAGCAAGCTTTCTTGGCCAAATTGGGTAAGTTTTCTTGTCCCGTTTCTAATATTTTTGATATTTTTGAAATCGGGATAGCTTAATCTATCTATTTGGGGGATCAATTTGAAAATTTATCAAAGTGTGGAAATTAGGCTATGGATGAATATGCTGAAAATTTGAAATTTATGGTAGAAAATGAAACGTTGTTGACAGATAAATAACTTTTACAAAGTGATTTTTGATGAAAACATGATTTAGGGACTAAATTGTAAAGTTGTGAAATTTGAAGAAAAATTCTGAATTTTATAGAATACATGTGCTGTAAATTTTATAGTGAAATTTTTGGTTAGGCTTGGAATAGGGAGCAAATTGCATAAATTTCATTTTCCGAGCCTAGGGACAAAATCGTCATTAATTAAAAGTTTAGGGGAAAAATGGTGATTTTGCCTAAAGGGTAAATTGGACTAAATTGAGTATGAATTACATTAAATTGATGTTAAATTTACTCGTATAGATCCGAATAGACCAAATTTGGAGCTAAAATGAGGAAAAGAGGAAAATGTCGGATTAGTAGATTTTACGTATACGAACATTTGTTGAGATAAGTTCGTGTAACTAAATTTTGTATATTTATATGTTTGAGTTAAACTTTGTGTTTGTGAATTGTATAAATATCATATATATATTTATATATGACACTGAAAATGTATCTGACAAAGCCCAATAAAAAATAATGCCCGGTAAATGATAAATGATAAAAATGTTACTTTTATGCTTAAAATGAATGTGGAATGTGTTTATTTGAATTATATGAATGTTATAGATGTATGAAATAATCACATGCCTGATAATTCTTGAAAAAAATGTTAAATCTCGTTTGAATAAATGAAAATCGATGGATAAATGTGATTTCCCTTATTGATATAAGTCCTCTCAAACATATGTTATGGAATGGATTTAGCCCGGATGGGCAATCCAGATCAAACGCTTTAGAGCATATGCCATAAAAAGGATTTAACTTGGACTGGTAATCCTATTGTATACATGTGTGGCTCGAGAGTGTACTCTCTGAAATAGTACCTTATGGGTACCATTGAATATGAATTGACGGATCCTGATTTGTACACCTTGAGTGTACTACCTGTGTGTCCATCGATATTTCAAATAAATTCAACGGGTAACAATCCAAACATGAGAAGATATGAATAATCAAATGATTATTACACGTATATGTCTAAAATACATGAAAATGATTATACATGATAATTGATGTATGGAAATATGAAATGATGATATTCGTACATGGAATTTATTTGATGAATATGTTCATCCTCGATTAAATATTTGTACACCTTGAGTGTACTATTCATGACCTTGATATTTCAAATTATATGAGTAAAGTTTTGATCCGAAATAATCTAAACTCGAGATGAATTGTTATGAAAATATGCTGGTAATATAAAGATATGATTTATACGTGTTATATGGATACGTGATATGGAAAGTATATATATTTGGAAATCTGATTATGTTGAGTCCATATATGTTTCTTGATGTTATTATGGAATATATTACTAACAAGGGCAATGAGGATATGTGTAAGGCTTGACATCAAATTGATTGAATGTACCTTACATTTTTATCTTGCAATACAATGAATGGTAAGTTAAGTACCATGTTATACGAACTTACTAAGCATTATATGCTTACTTAGTTTTATTTCCCTATTTTATAGTAAATTAGAAGCTCATTGGATTGGAAGATCAGCGGAGATCTCTCACACTATCCATCGGCCCATTTCGGCACATATGGTAAAACAATTGTGGTTATAATGGCATGTATAGGTTAATTGGCCATATTGGCATGTAAATGTAAATGGTTATTGTAATCTAGCCATTGGAATGGCTAGTGATGATTATGTATTAATATATATATATACATATTAAGATTATTTCAAGGTGATGACATACGTGTTTATTATTGATTGATTGAGAAAGGTTAAATGAGTATGCTTACTAAGGTAAGATTAAACGCATGAAAGCATGTAACGATATACCATGTTAAATGGTAGAATTAGCTTGATTAAAATGCTTGGATTGGTTGATTTATGAATGCAAGTTTTGGTGTAGGTTTATGGCAAGGTTTTGGGTGAGAAATGAAGCTAGAAATGGCTTTACTTGTCCACATAGGTAGACACACGGGCATGTGTCTTGACCGTGTGTCATACACGGTTTAGCACCTGGGCATATAGTCTGGCCATGTGTCCCCTGCACCTTAAATTTGAGAAACAAAATGCTCAGAATTGAGCACACAGGCGTGTGTCTCGGCTGTGTGTACTACATAGCCTAGCACAGTACAAGTTAGAGAGTTACACGGGGTCAAACACGGCCTACAATACAGGCGTGTCCTAAGGTCACACAGGCATGTCCCTTAGACCACACAAGCGTGTGAACCCTGTTAACTTGGAAAATTTTTTGAAATTTTGCGAAAAATTCCTTGAGTTCTCGATTTAGTTCTGATTCAATTATATTACTCGTATTGGGCCTCGAGGGTCCATTTAAGGGACATTATGACTAATTTCAAAAAATGAATAGCATATGGCATGAAATATCTATAAATGTTTTGAAAACTCTGGTAACGCTCTATAACCTTATTTTAGCGATGGATTCGGGTTTAGGGGTGTTACAACCTGTATCAGCACTTACGGTAAAGAACTTGAGATTAGGTTGTTGTATCAATTGGACGGCCCTACAAGAGATACATTTGGTCGATAGAATGCACACAATGATCGAGACAACTCCATGGGATAGTATTTTCTCCATCGTCAAGCCTACCTACTCAGAGCTTACATTAGAGTCCTGCTCGACATTTTTTCTGCAGCACACGATGTCAAGACATGATGAGCCATACACGATCTTATTCTAGTTGGGTGGTACAATGTGTTATCTGAGCGTCTCAAGTTTTGGAGTGACCATTGGTACCTACACTAATGAGTTTATGAGCACTTCAAGGTTCTTCACCTTATATCGGCATATCTATAACTCGAGCTAGTCGAAAGCCATATGCCTACCTCCTACCCTCCATTACATCCACGCTCTTCTTGTACACACACTGACGGGACGTAAGGAGAGTACTAGGGTCGTAAGCACGACTGATGTTTGTTTTCTTTGGTGTATGAAGAAGCGACGCCCCTTTGATCTTACATACTTCATCGCCCTCGCTTGTTGCCATTAGACTAACCGTAGCAGAAAGGGTCCTATCTGTTTGGGCCCTTACGTGACTCGCCTAGAAATGTATTTTGGCTACCTTGATACTCTGGAGCAGACATCCTCCTTTACACTGGTTGGACAAATGATCCCGCAAAGATTATCGACTACAAGTCACACGAGGATGGTTGAGTGACAACATGGAGTGGGTCTAACCTATGATGATCCTCCTCGCCATGCGAACCCACATTTTTCCCCTCCACCTCTGACTCACTCTATTGTTGCTCCCGCTATTACACTTGAGGATCTTTTCGAGCTGTTTGACCATTTCGAGAAGTGATGCTTTGAGCGTTTCGATACCATCGACACGGTTTCGCATCAGATTTTCCAGCACCTTCATATCTCCCATTTTTATTATACATCACATGATCACCACGCCTTTTACGACGATGATCACTGATCTATTTCTTTTTATTTTTTTATGTAATGCCCCATATCTTAAGTGGAAATTTGTATGTTATGTTGCATATTGGCTTGCTTACTTTAATAGTTAAGTGCTCTAGGAGTTGTCTAAGAAGTCTTGGGTTCAAGATTGGGCTTGAGCAAAAGTTTTGTGTTTTCTAAGGAATTAACCCTTTCTTTAGTCAGTAGGTTTCTTATATTAATGTGGTTATTTCTTGGGAAAAAAAAGCCTGCTGGTTAAGGGGATGTGTGGCGTGTTTATGAGGCTAGAGTACAGGGGTTCGAATCCAAGTGGGGGTGGTAGAGTGTTTTTATTTTGCTGCAAGCGTTATGGAGGTGTTTGAGGTTGGCTGAAACTCTGAGTAGTTTGAAAGGGTTTCAAATTGGTAGGGTGAGAGATTGTAGGAGGGATTTGGAGAGTGGATCATGGGATAGGGGAGTAGTGGTGCCCAAATGGGATTCCTCTCAACCATCTAGCCATTCGGTCAGGCTTTTCCCCATTTGCCGAATTCTTTGTGCTCTTTTGCCAAATCTGTTTTGGTACTCTTTCGATTCTTCGTTTCCCTCCACTTTTTGCCCTTCTGTTCTCTCAATTGTTTAGCTTTTTGCTCCTGGATTAACCGATTCACTTCTTTTCTCTATCTTTCCATACTTTGGTTGAATATTGTAAGGCTTATTTCATCTTGCTCATTCCTCAAGTCTTTCTCTTCTTCCACCACCATTTTTTCTTTTGGGTCTATTGTGTTGCCGAATATTAGTTCTTTCTCTCTCTTTGGTTTTGATTTGTGGGCAATCTTCTTAACTCCCCTGCTGATTTCCTTTCTCCATTCTTCCTCTTTCCTCTAGCAGGCATTCGTAGGTCTGATATTGTATGGTAAGTCCCTTCTGCCCTTTTGGTTATTTTTTCCTCTTCTTCTCTTTTGGTCGTTTCTCACCTCCTCTCTATTTTTGTTAGTGCCGTTTCGGTTTTTAGAAGTTATTGAGGAGTGAAGGTGCTTGCAGGGGTTATTAGAGCGATCATATTCCTCTCTGCACTCGATTACAGGTAACGTGACCCTGATTTAGTATATGTTGATCTTTGGTGAATGATTTGTGTTATAGGATGTTGACCGATTGCTTACTGTCCCTTATCTTTAGTTTTGGTTTTCAATAAGCCAGCATATAATGATTTAATCTATATGTTTTTGCAATCTTCAATAATAGATTTTGCTGGTAACACAATCATTCGACAAGGGAGTGTAACCATTTGTCAGTAGATTAACAAATTAAGTCACACACGTTCAATCAAGGCAAGTATCTAATATTTGGGATTAAGTGTTAAAGAGGTGGGTGATTAACCCTAGTATCAAGTGATTAACGAAATATCTTAATTGAATGTAGGTTTGGGGAACTGTTAGCTAGACGCACGATTTGCAACAGGTGTGTAATCACACTACGATAACTGTTAAACGGCGAAAGCCGAAAAACATGTCCATAGACACTACACGAGCGTGCGCTCGCTCGTGTGCTGATCTGAACATATAGAGCGTGAGCGTTTGATTACGGAGGCCAGCATGAGCGATTTCATGGGCTTAGGCCGTTTTGGGCACATTGGACCAAAATTGGCCATGTGGGCCTTACGGGCTCGTGGGCCCCATCGGGTAAACCACACGAACGTGTGGAGATTATTGGGCCAGGCTGTGTAGTCCACAGGGCCAATGCCATTTTTGGGCTTTATGGGCCGCACGGACGTGTGGGCTCACATGGGCCGCATTTTGGGCCTATTATCTCTGTTTGGCTGTTAAGGTTGCACGGGTCACCCGAGACGACTGTGGACCTACTGTTGGGTCTATAAGTACACTTTGACCCCATACTGATGAAATGACTGTTACACCCTTATGATGTAAAATGAATGATATACCCCTATGATATGTATGACTGTATTCAAGCATGACTTTCTTGCATACACGTATGATATTATGACATGACATGTTGCATGGGGTGGGTTTGATATATTTGGAGGAAGTGTACTGTACTGGCAGCTCTGCTGCAATCACTGTTTAGTGCCGCAACCGGTGCTATATTTTGGAGTGTAGGGATAGGTGGGTCGATTTTATCCCCACATGGAGTGTAGGGCTGGATGGAGTGGAGTGTAGAGAATGGATGGGTAGGATTTCTAAATGCATTACTGTACTGTTACTGTATTGGGCTAAGGCCCACACTGCTACTGATAATGTATTGGGCTAAGGCCCTAACTGTTACTGGACTATTACTGAAACGGGCTTAGGCCCAGACTGTATTTTCCTATTGTATGGCTGATTATTTGTTTAATAAGGGATTACACGCTGAGTTTTCATAAACTCACCCTTTTGCCTTCCTGTGCAGGTAATCCTTAGGTGGGTCGGTGCTGCGAGGGACTCGATAGAGGCCACACAACTGCTTTTGCTGCTGTTTTTAACTTTTAATCTTTAAGCTATTTTATTTGGGGTATTTGCTATGTAATAAGGCCTCTTTAAATTTTTACTTTAACTTGGGGTTTACTTACTTTGATTTATATATGCTAGTTGTAGGACGCGAATTTTCAAAAAGATAAATATTTTTCAAAACATAACTCTATTACAGCATATTTCAAAAAGCTTCTGTAACAAACATTGTTTTTAAAGTGTAATAACAACCCGAAATGATTAAACTTTTGCTAAACCTTCTTGAGTTTTAAGCAACGATAAAGATACCTAAAAGTTTTATAAAAGATCACTACGAGGGTTTTGACATAGTACAGACTTTTCAAATAGAACGATGATTTTCAAAACACACTTTAACGTGACATCGTAGATTCAGCCATA